>NW_026898199.1:0-48358 GCF_033153095.1 Gastrolobium bilobum
CTCTAAATCCAACTTTTGTACATATACGACACTACCTAAACTACCTAAAACTACATTCACAAGAATTTAAAAGAAAGGATTGAGATGTTTCCCTGTTTGTGGCTCATCAACTGTGTGTCATCATCAACTGTGTGATCTCACCATGGAATTTTGCAATCATGTCATTCATTCACACCCCATTCCCAAATTTAAACGTTGCTGTCCCCAGCAACTAATTTAAATCTAAAAAGCAGTTGACAAGTTCTGAAACACATTCACATATCAACAAATAGCATCGGTACTATTTCAAAAGTGCATCATCCAAACAGAAAATCTCAATGTATTAACAAATGTACAAGATTAAAAATAATACCAAAAGTAACTAAAAGTATCCAAAATAAAACCATAAAAACAGAAAATGTGTAAAAACAAAATGAGGAGTTTAGTCAGTAGACTCCTCATCATCAGTAAACATCAAATCGGAGCCTGGATCAGCAGTGGGCAAGGGGTTATACTCAGGATCAATACCCCTGTCCTCATCCATGGCACCAGTATCAACAGCAGCAGCAGTGGTCTCTGTGGTAGTGGCATCAACAACAGGCTGTCTCTCTGAAGTGTGTGCAGCATGGGAAGATGTAGCACCATCAGCAGGCGCAACTCCATCCACATGATCAGCATAGTGAGTCCGGGCAATTTCCTCAAAGGCTTCCTCCTCATCAGAATGAGGGTAAACAGCAGGCTGGTAATCAATAACATCTAAACCCTGAGCCTCACATATAGATTTCATCATCTTCACCATATATGTCTGAAATGAGTGCTGGCTGGACTGCATAAACCGGAGACGCCTGCGCAAATGTCTCATACGGAAGTCAGTATTCACCGTCCATTGCTCCCCTAACCGTAGCCTTTCTTCTAACTCATCATCACTCTCAGCTGTTGACTTCCTACCAGGGGTCAATCCTGTGGCCTCCCCTCCTCCTATCTTCAATTGCTTTGTTATCATTGCGGCATCAATTGTAGCCTGCAATTTAGTTGGTGCCCCATTATTTGTAACATCTACACCAGCTTTCTGACAAAGCAGCTGAATCAAGGAACAGTGACCCAAAGCAGCAGAGTCACTGTCAGAGTGAGCCATATCATAAATGTTGTCCTGAAGAAGAATAGGAAGTTCCACCTTCGCCTTGGTCATGATAGTGTGAATCAGGACAGCTCTCTTCAGGATGACCTCTGCCTGGTTAGAAGAGGGCATGACATTTGAGATTACAAAGTGAAACCAGACTCTAGCCTCACCATTTAAATGCCTCAACCAAAGCAACTTAGGAGCAACCTTATCTTTGGTTAGCTCCCAAGTTTCACCAGGTTTGGCTATAGTCTGCAAAATAGGCTCAGCTGCCCCCATCTTGGTCCAGGTTTCAAAGTCTGGGTCACTTCTCCTTGGTGGAATTTCAATTTTCTGCCGGTTCTTCCTGAACTCACAACTGGCATTATTGATATAGTCACAGAACCTTATCTTCAGTAGCTTTTGGATGGTGTGAGCATCGTACTTCACTTTCTTTCCCCTCACCTAGCTAGTGAAGGTCCTCTTGCCTCCTTGATCTCCATTAAACGCATTAGCAAAGAATTCCCTTGCTATGTTAGGGCTGCTATCACCCAATATTTTTCCAAAAGTTGCCCAATCCCTGGTCTTCAGCTGAGACTGAAACTGAGGATATTCATCCTTTTCCAGAACGAATTTTCTTTCTCTCACAAATGGCCTCTTGGAAGTCTTGTCAGTATAACGTTTTTCATGTTCCTCACTCTTCCAGAAATGAGCATCAAATTGTGGGGTAGGCTCAGCCTCAATATCTCCTCCTTGATTCACTCGGGCTCGCTTCTTATATCTCTTCTTCCCCTGTGTAGAGGGAGCTGGTTGAGAAGAAGAAGACATTGTTCCTACACAAACAAGAGAAAATCAGTGCAAATGTCAAACAATTACATATCATGAATCCAATTCCACAATTCCCAGATTTAGATCTCTTATAGTGGGGAATTTGGATTAAAACATGTATGAATTACAACCCACAATGCCCTAATGTAGACCCTAAATTTTGTATGAAACAGGGCCTGGGCGCTAAAACGGTCACACTGAGCGTTTTAGCGTTTTGGCCTTAAACGTGTGTAAAAACTGGAAGGGCGCTAAAACGTTGAAACCAAACGTTTTAGCGCCAGGCCAATTTTTGGGTCAGGCATTTCCACGAACACTTTGTGTGTGTGTGTAATTGCATATGTGAATAAACATTGAGGGAATTTCTTCTAAACCCCAAACAGATAGAAACAACAGCATGATTCAAACATAAACATTTAGTGACAATCTAATCATATAATTATAACATGTTCATGAATCAAATTAGGAACTCCCATGGTTGTGAAGTAAACCCTAAGGTAATACAAATTGAAAAGATGAAGAGAAGTGGATGTGTACCTAAAATGGGAGTGGATGAGATGCGATGAAAGATTGTAGCAAGAACTCAAGATGCAATGAGAGAGAGAGATGGAGAGGTAACAAGAACTCAGAAAATACTGTGAATGAAAGAAGTGAGAGGGAAACCGTGTTTTATGAATAGGTGACGAGGCACTAAAACGTTGGCTGACCAGCGCTTTAGCGTCCTTGTCCAGAGAAAAATGCACACTTTGTGCAGCACAGCGCTAAAACGGTCAGAATTAGCGCTTTAGCGCGGTTGGCCAGAGTGCATGTATTGGTGTTGTTGGTAAACGCTAAAACGCTCATAGTGAACGTCTTAGCGCGCACAACCAGAGAGTTTCATAATGATGCAACTCTAGGGACGCTAAAATTGTAAGAATTAAAGTTTTAGCGCCAAACACGTAGCAAAAAAATTTTCTTTGATTTTTTTTTTTCAAAATTTTTCCCCCTTTTGTTCTTCATCTTATGGATATGGTATGAACATGGAATTACATACCTAGTACAGTGGGTTGCCTCCCACTCAGCGCGTGTTTAACGTCGCGAGCCTGACAGGTATGATCTATTTTACCTCTAATATAGCAACTGTCAGTAGTTGCCTATCCACAGCACTTCCAACATATAACTTCAATCGTTGACCATTGACTGTAAAACTTCTGTCTGAATCCAAAGAACTGATTTCTACAGCCCCATATGGTTTCATGTCTTTTACCACAAACGGTCCAGACCATCTAGACTTTAACTTCCCTGGAAACAGCTTCAACCTGGAATTGAACAGAAGTACTTGATCCCCTACCTTGAAGTCTCTAGGTGTGATCTTCCTATCATGCCATAGCTTTGTCTTTTCCTTATACAAACTGGCACTTTCATAAGCAGACAAACGAAACTCATCCAATTCATCCAGCTGTAATAATCTTTTCTGTTCTGCTGCTTTGGAATCAAAATTCAGATACCTCACAACCCACAAATCCTTGTGCTCCAATCCAACTGGAAAATGGCATGCTTTTCCAAACAGCAACTGAAATGGAGACATCCCAATAGGATTTTTGAAAGCGATCCTATACGCCCATAAAGTGTCATCAAGTTTCTTGGACCACTGGGTCCTAGCATTCCCAACAGTCTTTTCCAATATTCTCTTCAATTCCCTGTTGGAAATCTCAACCTGACCACAAGTCTGTGGGTGGTATGGAGTGCTTATTTTGTGCCTCACTCCATATTTAGCCAAGGAATACTCCACCATCCTATTATCAAAATGAGTGCCCCCATCACTAATGATAGCTCTAGGGACTCCAAATCTTGAAAATATATGCTTTCTCAGAAAAGCAATCACAACTCTGGAATCATTGGTTGTTGTAGCTATGGCCTCAACCCATTTGGAAACATAGTCAACTGCCACTAATATGTACTTGTTAGAGTAGGAAGAAGGGAAAGGTCCCATAAAATCCATACCCCAAACATCAAAGATCTCCACTTCCTGGATATTGTTCAACGGCATCTCATGTCGCCTAGAAATATTCCCAGTTCTCTGACAGTTGTCACATGCCTCCACAAACTTCTTTGCATCCTTGTATAAGGTGGGCCAGTAGAAGCCACTCAACAAGACTTTTGCTGCAGTTCTCTCACCTGCAAAATGTCCACCATATGCAGAACCATGACAATGCCACAACACATCCTTATGTTCTTCCTCTGGAATACACCGTCTGATCACACTATCTGAACATCTATAGAAAAGATATGGCTCATCCCAAATGTATCTCTTAACATCTTGCAAAAATTTCTTCCTCTGTTGCCATGTGAAATCCTTAGGCATCAATCGAACAGCTTTATAGTTGGCGGAATCAGCAAACCATGGTGGGGTACTGATAGATAAGACTTTATCCCTAACCATCTCTGTGACAGCACATATTGCCAAAACATGTTCATCAGGAAACTCTTCTCTGACCACTACTTCCGGTCCTTCTTGAAGCTCTTTTTCTGTAATCCTGGATAAGTGATCAGCCACCAAGTTTTCAACTCCCTTTTTGTCCTTGATCTCTACCTCAAACTCTTGCAACAGTAACATCTAGCGGAGCAACCTGGGTTTAGCATCCTGCTTGCTTAACAAATACTTTAAAGCTGCATGGTCAGTGTAAACAATAACTTTTGATTTGTAATCTCATCCTTCAATTTGGCCCTCTTGGATGCTGAGAAAAACCTCTGCAAGAACTTGGTTTGCAGATCATCCCAAGTTGTTATACTTCCTTGTGGCAATGATTGCAGCCATCTCCTTGCATCATCCGTCAGTGAATGAGTGAATAGTCTCAACAAAATTGCATCTCTTGTGACACCATTTATCTTCACAGTATCACTCAACAACAGAAAGTTCTATATGTGCAAGTAAGGGTCCTCTGCACTAGTTCCAGCAAACTGATCCTTCTGCACCAAATGTATCAAAGCAGGCTTCAATTCAAAGTTGTTGGGCTCCACTGTTGGGCGCACAACACTCCCAATTGGAGGAATCACTGCAGGAGTCATGTACTCTCCCAGTGTCCTCTGTGGTGGTGGTGGTGGTCTGTGATTCTCTGCCATTATCTCTTCCTGATTAACCGTACTGGATTCACCAATTTCTTGCAACTGTCTCCTTTGCCTGGCTGCCCTTTTGTGCTTCCTCAATGTCCTTTCTAATTCTGGATCATACAACAACAAATTCGGATCAAGTGTACCTCGCATATACCAGAATCAAAATTGACCAAAACTTAACATAAACTAAAATACTGAAAATAAAAGGATTCAATCTCAGAATTCTATGGTATCAGCAAGTGTTGAAAAACAAATTCCCCGGCAACGGCGCCAAAAACTTGTTGGACGTTTAGCAAGTGCACTAGTCGTACAAGTAATAAAATGATGAGTAAAGATCGTTCCCACGAGGAATTATGTTCAAGCACCAATAAACCAAAGAAAACTAATTTGAATCAGATAAGAATTTGTAAAAGTCATGAATAATTTGTCACCAGAAAATTGATTGTAAGTAATTTGACACAAAATAAATATGGATTAATAATTAATAAAACAACAAGTAGTCAGAAAACAACTTTCCTCCATAATACATGCATGACATACTAAAGTCTTAAGATTACATCAGAACTCTAGCATCAATCCCTTGAGTACTAGAATTCTGATGTTGAGATTATCAGATACAGAAGTCATATAAACATCCCTGTTCTACACTACTTCCTTGATAGAAATAATTAAATAAGAAAATCTCAAATCAACACATGAAATATACTTCATCATATTAATCAGATCAACATAATATTATCATGGAGTTCTATTGCATTCAGACTACAAAGACTCTACTCAGACATGACTAAGGAATAGACAAGAGAAGAAGAATCAAACTTCATTTCCATGTTGAAAGTCTTCAATCTCCAAACTATTACAAGAGAATTTAGAGAGAAGTCAGACTAAAGTTTAAGAGAGAGAGAATATATCAGATCTCTTCAGATCCAGATCTTTTTCTAAGTGTGAAGGCTTTGCCTTTTATAGTGTTACAATTAAAAACAGAAAACTGATGTGGGCGCTAAAACGTCCATAAGTGCCCGTTTTAGCGTCCATGCTTTACGTATGCTCAACTGCTTTTAACTGACTCCAACGCTAAAAAGTTAAGGAATGACCGTTTTAGCGTCCAACCTTGGTGAATGCTCAACTGACTTTAACTGACTCCAACGCTAAAACCCTTGATTTGGACGTTTTAGCGGTGGAGACCAGAGTCCTTTTTCCACTTCAGGGCGCTAAAACGCTTATTGCAGAACGTTTTAGCGCCCAAGACCAGCAATTTTCCATCTTCTAAGTGCAGCAGCGCGCTAATACGCTCTGTGTGGGCGTTTTAGCGCTCATCACCAGCATGTTTTGGCCTCTTCCTGTAGCAGGGCGCTAAAACGCTCAGTGTGGACGTTTTAGCGCTCAACACTTAGGCAATTTTTCTCCTCTTGAGCTCCAGAATCTTCTTCCTTCTCCAGTTGCCTTTCAAGCTTGCTTTTCCTACAAGAATCATACAAATTTTCAATAAAGCTCTTGAACTTGTAATTGAGGACATCTTAGGACATTAACCTTGTTTTTCATCATTTAATCACACAATTTGATCCTAATTCTTACTAAAAACCATGATGAACTAAGGGTTCATCACCTGGTTTGGGTTTACGGCTGCTCCCATTTTCGTACTCTTTGGATCTCAGCTTCTCCAACCCGGATTTGTATATCCGGGTTATGATCCATATTTTGATTACTGTCATCTCGGATCTGAACTCTTTCTCGGCCTAATCTCCTCGCCTCTGTTAAGCGTTGCTCCAAATCTTGCATTCTTCTCGTATTTTCTTCTTGATTTCTCCGAAAATCCTCTCGTCATTGGAGGTTGTTACAATTCTCCATATCCTGCATCCGCCTTATGATGGCAGTGAATGCATTCTAGGCGAGAATCTGGGTCTGCTGCAAGCGCAACGCGGGCAGCCGCCTCTACAGGATTCAGGGGAGGAGGATCTGCGACTCGATTTCGAGGAGCCGGCGTTGAGGCAGTGTCTGAGACGTCCTTACTCACATGGACTGCATCATAGTCAACTTCGTTTTCTGGTTGATTTTGAGGTTGGTTCACTTCTTCTAATACGGGATCTAATGGAAGATTGAGATGTTGTGGTTGTTGATTGTTACTTCTTGTACGAACCGCCATTGTCAGTCGTGATCGTGGGAATAACGAATTTACCGTTTCCCCATAGACGGCGCCAGTGTTCTATCTTAGAGACAAATATGTCTAGCCCGATGGACTGGAATGTTATTATTGGATCTAGGTGCCCTCTCCAAGGTATCTATGGATAAAATACCCCTGAGTCAAGCAGATTATTGTGCATTGAAGAACTATAAGCGACTTTGCCAAAAGAGGCGTGTGTGCACAGTGACAGCATAACAATAAGAGAAAGAGCGTAACGTACCTGTAGGTTTTACCTTTTATTTATAGAGTTTACCTGTGAGTAATGGATTCTAGATCTCCAGTGCTTCTGATGACGACCCAAGCCTATATGTCATGCTATTGTATTAAGATTGATATCTTTGATGGATATCCTTCTATAATTATATTTGATTAATATCTTGGATTCTTCCTTGTTGGGTTTACCAATTAATGAGCTTCATATATGAGTCCATAACACTAAGCACTTAATATTATTTGGATAAAAAAATAATGAATAATATTTAAATAAAAACAAAAAAAATAATAAGTTGCGGGAAAGAAGTAGAAGGAAGTCTGTGAGAGTGAAAATTGAGTATTGGATGTGTTTTAAGATAACTTATGTAAGATAATCAGCTATTATTATAGTATAAAAAAAGAAGAAGCAAAATACGGGCACAAAATAAAAGCAAAAATTATATCTTCCATAGAATTAATAATGTCTAAAATATTAGTTTAAAACTTGTATTAAATATGTAGATGTCATATTTTGAAATTTAATTCTCTGAAAATAATTCCACAAGTCTTTGAACAATTTATACCTTTAAACATTGCAAATCTACAATAACTTAAGATAAATAAAAAAAATGTAAGAATTAAATGTAAATAACGTTAATTGAAAATTAAAAAAATAAATTTTAATGTATATGATTTGATGCACTGTACAATTTGAATATATGCATTAGTATTTTATCAAAATATTTATGTAATTTTTTTAAATTCCTTTAACTTGATTTCACTGAATGTTTTTAGAATTTTAAATTATTAATTAGAATGATGACTTTTATTATATTTTTTGAATAAGGTTATACTTACAATCTTTTTTTTTACAACCTCTTATAATCATATTTTAACACTGTTGATTTCCGCCAATCAACGGTTATGATTTTCGTAAATTAAACTCATTAATTAATTATTAATTCACAATAAATGATAATTGTTGATTGACGAAATGGTTGTAAAAAAAAAAAACTTGTAAGTATAACATTTCTCATATTTTTTAATGTAATTTTAGGTCTGAAATTAATTAGTTGTTTGGGAAGTGATGAGGGAGCACATTTTCTCTGCAATGTGAGTAAGTATTCCCTTATCGAAAAAGGGGGGAAAAGGGGGAAAAAAATACTGGAGAAAATAATCATAAAATTATTGGTAGTGTTAATGGGTTACTTTTTGCTATAGTTTTTAAATACCAACATTATAACTTTCTAAGAGTTATAAAACAACAAGTTTTGCCAAATTATGATTTGCTCTACCTTATTACTGCACCTAATCTTGGATATTTCTTCCTGATGTGATGGGAATGGATCCTAATATCTCATTTAAAATATAAGGTCATGTAAGTGAAGTTTAATTGTTTGTAGATAATTAACGGTTATTATTTTTCATAAACGTAAAGCGTAAAGCACACCGGACATTTTACTTTTTACCGTTTAAAATTTTCTTGACTCATTAAAAAAGAAAAAAAAATAATAACAGCTCTAATGGAATGTCTCGATCCAAAAAATAAAAATGCTTCTCTAAATGAAGAGTTATTCTATTCTTGAGATCAAATCACCCGAACTTAAATTGCTAAATTCAAGTCTCGAATTTTAATTTGAAAATTACTCTCTCTCTCTTGTCAACCCCGACAATAATTACAAAAAATGCTTCCGACAAAGCCAAAAAATAAAAAAATAAAAATTTTCAGAGTACACCTTCTAATCAAATAAATAAATACAATTCGAACTTGTGTGTAGACTACATAAATCTTGTCATGCTTGATTTCGAAAATAGTCTTTAATAATGAAATTTACGATACTATCTTCACGATTCCATGTCCAACAAAATCACCAGCAAGAAAAAAAAAATCATCAGGGAAGGACATGTAAGAATAACGAAATGTGCAGAGAGCAGTGCAAAGGGGAAAGAAAAGGCAAAAAAGGTGATACAAGAGTTTAACACTAAAATAGTGAGTCAAAGATATAGTACAAAGAAAATGCCACTCCATCAGAGATTTCAACATCATGCCTCAGACATGCTCAGAAAAAGACGGGGAGATCTCAACAGAGAACAAGTAGATGAAATAGAGATGAAAGATAAAACACTGAGAAGAAAAAGCACTCACATAAAAGTTTGAAAAAGGGGAATGAATACAGAATACACAGAAAATGGAATAGAGGAGGTGTTGTAGAGTAGAGTAAAAAGCATAGCACCATAGAAGGATCTTTGGTGCTCTAACTTATCTCCATCACATTAAAAGTGTAAGATTTCAAACTCAAATTTAAAAAAATGAGTATGTGTTTAGATACAACTAGTTGAAAAAATTTTAATTTCTTGATTGGTGTTTTCATAAAACTACAATTTTTTGCCACTAAGCAAACAGAGCGAGAGGGTGAAACACAAGTAGCAACATCCATGAGTAAGCACCCTCACCCCACTCCAATCCTTTTCTTCAAGATTATTCCTGGAACAAGTCTTGCAGATGGAAAGCTGGTAAACATTCTTTACTTCATCTCCTTTCTTTCTCCGTGTAAGCTTGCAGAGAATGATAATCCAATCACTAGAAACATACCATCCGATTCTTTCTTTACAGATGCAAACTTAGACTTCTCAAAGTTTGTGCCTTCAGTTTGGACATGATGTGGCAGGTTTTGCTCGGTGGATCTTCTCTTAACACCTCGACTAGCGCCAGTTCTCAATTTCTTACATGGTTGAGGAGAAGACATTGGTGATTTCATTCTAGTCTTATGGCATGGTGGTAACTCATCCGAAATTTTAACTGAGTCATTATCACTAATCTGGTCAAGGTTGTCCTGTGCATCTTGAGATCCATGGAAAGGATAATCTATTTCAAGGGTACTCTTGTCAAATATGTGTACCTCAAAATCACAAGTTTGACCAGATTAATGATGATGACTCAGTTAAAATTTCCATGGAAAGGATACATGCAAACTTGTTCTCTGTGAGTGCTTTTTCTTCTCAGTGTTTTATCTTTCATCTCATTTTTATCAAAACATGGAAAGGCAAAAAATTGTAGTTTTATCAAAACACTAATCAAGAAATTCAAATTTTCAACTAGTTGTATCTAAACACATACTCATTTTTATAAATTTGAGTTTGAAATATTACACTTTTACAGTGATGGAGATAAGTTAGAGCACCAAAGATCCTTCTACGTTGCTATGCCTTTTACTCTACACTACACCTTCCTCTGTATTCCTTTTCCTGAGTATTCTGTATTCATTCCCCTTTTTCAAACTTTTCTGTGAGTGTTTTATCTTTCTGGTCAATGGTAGAACTTAGAAGTTAGAACTTAAATTACCTTTTCTCTGTCCTGGTAATACTTTGCTCTTCAAATCAAGCTCTCACAACTCTCTCTTTTATTTCAAAAATAAATAAATTTGGTGTGTATATTTTCTTGTTCTCTGTTGAGAACTCCCCGTCCTTTTTCTGAGCATGGGTGAGGCATACTGTTGAGATGTCTGATGGAGTGGCATTTTCTTTGTACTATAACTTTGGCTCACCTTTTTTGTCTTTTCTTTTCCCTTTGCACTGCTCTCTGCACATTTCGGTATTCTTACATGTCCTTCCCTGGTGATTTTTTTTCTTGCTGGTGATTTTGCTGGACATGGAATCGTGAAGATAGTATCGTAAATTTCATTATTCAAGACTATTTTGGAAATCAAGCTTGACAAGATTTATGTAGTCTACTACAGTCTACACACAAGTTCGAATTGTATTTATTTATTTGATTAGAAGGTGTACACTGAAATTTTTATTTATTTATTTATTTTATATTTTGGCTTTGTCGAAAGCATTTTTTGTAATTATTGTCGGGGTTGACAAGAGAGAGAGAGTAATTTTCAAATTAAAATTCGAGACTTGAATTTAGCAATTTTTTTTTTTTGGTAATCTGAAGGGAAAAAAAACCCCAACAGGAGCAATACTAATCAGGCTAAATACACCGAGTTTCACCGAAACCACCTAAATCAGCTAAATACAAAAAGCAAATCCCAGAGGGGGGAGATGGGAAAATACTAAAATCCTCTACATCCGGATTTAATAAAGGAAAATTAGACAACCAATCCGCATAGCAGTTTCCTTCACTATACGTGTGCTTGATAACCACAGACCACTCTTTATTCATCTAAGCCCGTATACGAGTAACAATATGAGACTCACAGGCTGACTTACTCCTACGAGTAAGTCACAGGACCGCTGTTGAAGAGTCACTTTCAATTACTAATTTCCTACAACCATTATCCCAAGCCAGTTGTACTCCTTTTAAGATACCCCATAATTCTGCCATAATAGCAGTACAATGGCCGATTCTATAGGAAAAACCAGAAAGCCAAAGACCAGTACTATCTCTAAAAATCCCTCCACACGCAGCCGGTCTTGGGTTACCTTTGGCAGCTCCATCAGTATTTAACTTCACTCATCCTTCGTCCGGAAACTTCCAGGCGATGGGGATTTCCTCCTTTCTAGAGTAAGAAACAATATACTTCTTTTTCTGGACACATTCCAGATTTCCATCGTTCGGGAATCAACCAATTGCTTATTATAGGCATAAGGAAGGCACTGATTACCATGATACTTATCATTTCTCCACCTCCAAACTAGCCAAATGGTAACTGCAAAAATGATATTCCAAGGAAGACCACTAACATCTACCAAAGTAACTTGAAGATTGGATAACAACCAAGAATTTATATCCAAACTAAAGAAATTCGGACAATACCTGTTAGCACCCAACTAGATCCATAGACCACTAACACAGAAACAGTCTCTTAGAGCATGAATGGCTGACTCATCCTCCACACGACAGATACAGCAAAGAGCCTCCCCCATATGAAGATAAAGAGGATATGCAAGGTGTGCTACCAGGACATGAAGATGGTCTAGTAATTACAGGAACTCTAGTTAATTGCCGGATGAAAAAGATCTTCATAGATGCCAGTAGTTGTGCAGATATCATCCTTTGGAATGCTTTCAAAAGAATGAACTTGGATGCAGAATATCTCAAGCCTTGTAAGACTACCCCGATAGCCTTTAATGGAGAAAATACACCCCCTAAAGGCTACATAGATCTCAGGTTGACTTTGGGAATGAAAGAAGCATTCAAATTAGAACGAGTAACGTTCATTGTAACTGACTTTCCCTCTCCATATAATGTGATCCTAGGAAGACCAACCCTGTATAAGTGGGACATGCTGGTCTCCACAAAACATCATAAGTTGAAGATGGTAAGCAATAAGAATGAAGCCATCACCATTCAGGGGGATCAAAGAGAATCACAGGAATGTTACTTTGAGGCTGTCAAAGAAAATGAAGGTGCACATGAGAGAAGATAAAGCCAGGAAAAAGATATCCCTTCACCACTCAAATAAACCAGTTAATATGGTTTAGTTGGATATGAGAGAAGAAGATGTTGTCCCAAGACCAGAAGCAGATGGTGAGTTAGAAGATCTTATGTTGGGGGAAGAACCCGGTCAATTTACCAAAATTGGTAAGACCATCAACTCCAATATTAAGGCTGGGTTGATTGAATTTCTGAAGAACAACAAGAATGTCTTCGCATGGAAACCATCCCTGAGGGTGCTTACTCATGGATGTTGCTACTTGTGTTCCACCTTACTCATGGATGTTGCTACTTGTGTTCCACCTTCTCTCATGTGTGTTTGCATTGTGGCAACAACTAGTAGATTTTATTATGTGCGATCAGTTGAGTCAAATAATAAATTTCTATTACCTTCACGAGACACTGGTCAAATTTTTGAATTCCCACAAAAACCTTAAGTTGCAACAATTCAGTTTTATCAACACTTCATACAAAAAATTGTTGGTCTTTAACACCTGCCTCCAATCGGATGCGAAACATTGACAATTAAAACAATGGACTACATCAAATAACATATGTACAAATGCAAGGAATAACAACAACGATATAAAAAAGTAAAACACATAATTATTTCATCTTGATATATTTCTTTTGATTTTTTTTTAATTTTCTCCTTTATTCTTTAAATGTTTTCTAATTATTATTATTTTTATTTTTTTGGGGATTTATATTTTGGGATTTTATGGGACTAACACCAAGGTGTTAGTCTTTCTATTATTATTTACCTTGGTGTTAGTCTTTTGTTCTCTTTTACTTTTCTTATTTTATTTGTTACATATTTATTTGTGGTGCAAAACAACTACCCGAGCTTAACCTTACATAACTAAAAAAGAACCCTCTGTGCCGAGATCTCAAAAGCATGAGACCAAATAAAAAGGAAAATATCATGAAGTCAAAAGGGTAAACGGACTAGCACATACTATAAACCCTAAACATATATCACTGGAGCCTACATATGAACTTAACCAAAATGCAAGGTAATTTTCTTCCTAGTTAACCTTGCATGAGATATTGGTTAATAATTACGAATAATGAAATGGAAGGAAACGTACTATTGAAGATCTGGTGTTTCACGACAGAATGTTAGAATGACTAGTTAGGGATGCCTGTGTTTTGGGCAAAAGACCTTGTGTATTGCTTTCTTCATCTTTTTATTCTTTTTCCCTCTCTTATTTCTGATTTTTTTTTTTTAAGAATCGTTGAAGTGATTCAATGGGTTCAAGATAGGAGAAGAACGTTGGCTTTTTGACCCTTATGACCCTTAATAAGTAATTAATTACCAATTTGTCCTTCATTTGAAACTAATTCGAAAATTTAACCCCCCTAAAAAACATAACACCAATCTGCCCCTGTTTGACCGTTAACCATGAAGCCTACCCGGGTACACTCCTTCTTACCCGGGTATTTTTTGAAATTTTTTATCTACCCAGGTAGGTAGGGTGTACCCGGGTATAGTTCTTGAATCTGAGAATTTGTTTGAGTGACATTCACAGTTACTAGTTGATTGTCTCGATTCATTGGTTTCCCACATATGCATCTTTTATTGCGCCCCCCATGAGTAAAAAACTCTTGGGATGTTGAACCAGAAAATAATAATATTTGTGAATTGAAAATCAAACGTCACTAATCACTTTGACTCATCAGTGGGATTTATCTTTAGTATAATAAAAAAATCTCATCAATGACAGAACCCTATGTAAGATAGCAAATTATATGGGAAAAAAAAGTGCAATCACCTAAATTTGATGTCCCAATGAAAAGTTACGGTCAATTTACTACGTCGAACTATTTAGCCTCGAGCAATCGGTTCAACTCTATCTTCAAAGGATTAAAAGACAATTGAGAAAATTATTTTAATCTATTATAAGCTATTTTTAATACAAAATAAATTAATCATTATATAGTAACTCACAGAACTATGTTCAATCACGTGTAGATTAATATTTCCACAGGATATAAATTTTACATTTTTTATGATTATTCATAACTTCTATTTTCGTTTTCGTATGCACGTGACTGGCTAAAAAACTAAATCAGATTCAATGTTACGCTTAATTAGTATTAAATGTTACTTTTAAATTAGTGCAGTTTTAACGCCAGCCATCAATCCTCAAGCATGTTCCCGAATTAAAAAGAAACGAATTCCAATATTAACGTTACATCTGCATAGAAGGGCAATTGTGGTTTTCGAGATGCATGCGCTGTTCAAAGTTTTCAGAAGCTTGATGCTGAATTAAATCGGTATCTAATTTCTTTCAAGTGAAATATCGTACACGGGTACACTCCTCCCTACCCGGGTAAATAATTCAAATAAATTCTCAGATTCAAGAACTATACCTGGGTACACCCCTACTTACCCGGGTAGATAAAAAATTTCAAAAATACCCGGGTAGGAAGGAGTGTACCCGGGTAGACTTCGTAGTCAACGGTCAAACATGGGCAGATTGGTGTTATGTTTTTGAGGGAGGTTAAATTTTCGAATTAGTTTCAAATGAAGGGCAAATTGGTAATTAATTATTTATTAAGGGTCATAAGAGTCATAAAGCCGAAGAACGTTGGTTTTTTTTTTTTAGGGTAAAAGTCACCCTTTTATGTTTATGTTTATTTACCATGCTTTGAAAAAATTAGTCTTTAACCTTTCAACTTTCCCTCCTATTTTCCATAGCTTATTTTGGCTAAACCCCCAAATCGTCTCTGAATTTTTTGACAGTGTGTGCAGACTCCATTTGTCTTCTTGCAAAGAGACATTGACCGAAGAAACCGTCAAATATTTGTGTTGGAAATGTCCCTTTCATTTTTTGTTTTTTATTTTCTCTCTCGTTTTTCATTATTTTTAGTTTTTAGTTTTTTTGGAATGATAAGAAAATGGTGTTTACACTATGAATGAGAGTTAGGTTTTGCTGCTTTTTGTATGCAAATCGCGTAAGTTTAAGCTAATGTGAATGAATTATATATTATATCATGTGTCTGGATCATTTTAGAACTGTATAAATTACACTCTCAATCTTGGTTGTTGACAATTCTTTCTAATGTAACTGACTCCCCAATCCCTTGGTGGTTTTAGTTCTTTACTTTATTCCAAGGTTCTAATGTAAACCTATTGGTTTATTCAATAATTGTGTTCTTTAATATGCAAGTTAAACGATAACAAGAACACATAAGGATCTTGAGAAATCATGTTTTCACATTTATTAAACAATGATGAGGACACTAACCTTTGTCCATGGTTGATGACAACAAATCTTCAATTAAGAACCCTTTCTGTGGAATGACTTTTGACAACAAATGGAATACCCTTTTGACAGCAAACTTTAGCTTGAAAACTCTTGATGTGGAATAATTTTTCTCAATCTCTTCACCCTTATATTCTAGGTCCCTCTTCTATTATTGATGGCAAAAACTCAAAACCTCTTAATGGGTAGAGATGAAGGGTTTTACCCTAATCTTTTTATAACTGCTTCCATCAAGCAAATTACCATATTGTCCCTTAACAACCTCCTACTAATCAGGCCACTAATAAACAAAATTATCTTTTAGCCCTTCTTATATTCAAATCACGTGAGCCACTTCTAACAGATATATCCAACATTCTCCCACTTGGCTCATGTGGTAAATGTTATTATGTGATTCGACAAATATAAGACTTAACGAGCATATTCGACTAAAGGTTACCATACATTGGCCTCATCATAAGTCATAATTAGAAATAGAGCCAATAAAAGTCATGGCCGTTCTACACTCTCACATATTAGCATAGTTTCTTCCATGTACTACCATATCAACTCTTTTTCCCAACATGATACTTTAAAGGGAAGGATACAATAATGCCTTTTATAAAGGCAAATTCTATTATTCAAAATATCATTCATTCATGCATGCAAACATAAGTTTGAAAATAGAAAATTTCATAAACTTACACATTATTGAATTCAAAGTGTCAATAAACAATAAATACTAATAGAACTTAACATTCGCTAGCAGACATTATGCCCATATTATACACATGACCAGTGAATGTCTTAGGCGGTAATCCCTTTGTTAGGGGATCATCTATCATAAGGTTGATGCTGATATGCTCTATTGACACTCTTTGTTTCTGAACTTCTTCTTTAACGGCAAAGTATTTCAACTCCATATGCTTAGCACCCTTGGAGTATCTTCTGTTCTTGGAAAAGAAGTATGCTGCAGAATTATCACAATAAATTTTCAACGGCCAATCAATATTGTCGACTATTCTAAGCCCTGAAATAAAGTTTCGTAGCCATTTAGCCTGAACCATGGCTTCAAAGCATGCCACAAATTCAGCTTCCATAGTGGATGCATCAATTACTGACTGTTTCGCACTCTTCCATGATATAGCTCCTCCAGCTAAAAGATACAAGCAACCAAAAGTGGACTTTCTTGTATCTATACATCCGGCATAGTCTGAATCTAAATATCCAATAACTTCAAGGTTACTAGATCTTTTGTAAGTAAGCATGTGATCTTTGGTTCCTTGCAGGTACCTCAGAACTTTCTTTGCAGCTTTCCAATGATCCATACCAGGATTACTATGATATCTTCCCAACATTCCAACTGCAAAGCTAATATCTGGTCTTGTACAAGTCTGAGCATACATTAAACTCCCAACAAGAGATGCATATGGAATTTCTTCCATTTCATTTCGTTCCAATCATTCTTAGGACATTGCCTGAGACTAAACTTGTCTCCTTTCTGAATTGGAACAGGCGATGATGAGCATTTTTCCATACTAAATCTCTCTAAAACTTTATTGATATATGTTTTCTGAGACATACCCAACAATCCTTGTGAGCTATCACGGTAAATTTCTATCCCAGTCACAAAGGCTGCCTCACCCATATCTTTCATTTCAAAGTTACTAGAGAGAAACTTCATGGTCTCATTCAAGAGTCCGAGATCATTAGTTACAAGCAAGATATCATCAAAATACAAGATCTGAAATATAAAATTACTCCCACTGACCTTTAGATATATACACCGATCAACAGTGTTTTCCTTAAATCCAAAGGAGACAACAGTATCATTGAACTTAAGGTACCATTGCCTAGAAGCTTGTTTAAGTCCGTATATTGACTTCTTAAGTTTACACACCATGTGTTCCGTTCCTTTTTCTACGAAACCCATTGGTTGGTCTATATACACATCTTCTTCTAAATTACCATTTAGAAAGGTCATTTTCACATCCATTTGATGTAGCTCTATATCATAATGAGCAACCAATGCCATGATAATTCTTAGAGACCGGTGACAAGGTCTCCTTAAGGTCAACTCCATCCTTTTGAGTGAATCCTTTTGCAACAAGTCGGGCCTTGTGTCGTTACAAATTACCTTGAGAGTCACATTTGGTCTTGAAGACCCACTTGCAACCAACTCTCTTACAACCTTCAGGTAATTCAATAAGGTCCCAAACTTCATTATGTTCCATGGATTCCAACTCATCTTTCATGGCTTTTAACCATTTATTCAGAATTATCACTATTCATGGTTTGTGAAAATGAAACTAGATCATTATCTATTCCCAAGTCAAATTCATGTTCTTGTAGATAAACCACAAACTCATTAGGAATAGCTAGTCTCCTTTCTCTTTGAGACCTCCTTAATTCTATTTGTTGTGGTTCTTCCATCATGGGTTCATTCGGTTCATTCATTACAACTTCATTGCGGTTAGTGGTATCATTCATGTGTTGTTCTTCATTATTGTTAATCGGTACAATAACATGAGGAATAACACCTTTATTAGAGATGCAAGTTAATGGAAGTTACACTCTTATTTCTTGAATCTCCACTTTACGTGGTGGTTGATAAACCCTTGGTTTACCATATTTTTATGCTAAATTCTACAAGAATTATATGGTAGATTGCATGGAATTCAAGGTGTTATATGATAAAATCTTAAAGATTTTAAAATTGAGCTAATGTTTAGATAACCTTCTCATTTTGAAGGTAAATCCACAAGATTTGGTGCTAAGAAGTGATAAATGTATCATAACAAAGATTTGAAGCCCAATCTGCAGAATCTTAGAGAAAAAACAAGAAACAAATATGATTTGATTGAGAATAGATAGAGATCCATGGGGAGATTTAATGAGGAATTAAAAAAAGATGTGGTTTCTAAGGTTATAAATAGGGAGCTTAGGGTCAAGGAACTAATTCACAGACACACCACAAGAAATACACAGAGACCCAAAGGAGGAATCCTGTTGCGGAGTGTTGGAGCACTGGGGAGCCAAGACAACATCACATCAATAGAGGCTTGGGGAAATATTTTCTTTCTTATTGCTTTTCAATTCAGTATGCTAGGCTAGACTTTTATGTAGTTAGGGGTAGATGGAACTCAATTGAATCTTTATGCTTTGAATTAAATTATCTCTGAATTCTTCTCTTTTTATATTTGAATAAATTTATCTGTCTTTAATGCTTTCTACGAGTTTGCTCCTTATAGATTGATTTAGAGGAATTGTATGACAATAGAGATGTTGGTGCATGATATAATGACCCTAACTGGTAAATCTTAGTTATAGATTTAATTTAAGGATTTAAATGCCATAATTAGATTCAGTGAGCGATTTCGAGTATTTTGACTGTAATCATGACTATGTTATGAACAGTGCGTTCTGCCGGAGAATTTACAGTTTTGTGAATTAACCGGTAGAGCTTAAAATGAGCAAAATAATTTTAGGAACATAATTTGAAAATTCTGATGACAAATATGAGTTCAGAACGAAAAATTGTATAGTCTGGCACTTTCCGTGAAAATCTCGTGAATAGTGTTTCTACCGGGTATTTTGCACTGCTGTTTAAGCAACCGGTAGAGTCCAGAAATAAATAATTGATGAAATAAGAATAAGAAAGTCCAATATATGCCAAGCAAGTCAATATAGGCCCAAGAAAATGATAAGTTTATAAGTGTTAAGTTTTAAAAGTAAATAAAGTACAATTAGTGATTCACAGTGCATTTCGTCAAAAACGGTGCAGAAACCATACTGTGAATTATGAATATTGTTTTGTAATAGATAAAAATTAATGTAAATGATTTTAGAAAAATAAAAATATGTTCGTAGTTTTAAGTTAGTTCCGGGTCAATTTAAGTTAAAATACGCGATAGAAAAACATCTGTTAAAAAAGGCCACATGTGCTAGCCTTATAAGTGACTTAGTCTCATTATCCCAAATCAGTTTCTCTCTCCTCTCACCCTCTCAAAACCGAGCTGCACCATTGGAGAAGGGGGTAGGGTTTTGAATTTCTTCTCCTTGATTCTCCATCATTTCTACTCCAAATTCAAAGACCCACCACATGAAATTGCTTGTAAAACACCCAATGAACCCATTCCAACCATCAATTTGAGGTTTTGTTGAGTGTGTGAAGAGTTATTCCTCCTCTCATTTTCGAGTTACTATTCATTGGAGGAGAAAAAGTGAGTTTTTGATGGAGCTTGGCTTGGAGATTGCTCTCTAGGCTTTGTACAAGTGTTTAGAGGTAAGAAACCTCTATTTCCATGATATAATTTTGATGATTTAAGTTATGAAATATATGAGCATGTTGTGAGTGGGGAATAATTGATGTTAGAATGTGAAATTTATGATAGATTATTGTTGTTTAGGAAGTTATAGTGTTGAGTAAGCATCCACATGTGATATAAAAATTTAAAAGCCCTATTGCATTTTCCTCCTAGGTTTCGGCCATCATGGAGTGAGTAGGAGTTATTGTGGAAAAATTATATTATGTATTGTGAAGGTATAGTGTGTTGGAAATGAGTGAAAATGGATGAGTTAGTAAGAATGCCTAAGTAAAAAGGACTTGGTGTCTAAACTCAAAATAGGAATTTAGTGGAAGCATTCCTAGGTGTTTGCAAGTTGTAATGAAGTAACGAAAATGTATTGTAAAAGAGAAGGATCTTTGGAAATTCCCCTTATAGGATTCGACCTATAGGGTATTTAGGGATATATTTTGTACATTTTATTTTAAATAAAATGTGTTGTAATAAATTGTATAAAAGTGATGAGTTTTGAAGAAAAGTAGCATGATTTATGTTGAAAATTCCTAAGGGAATGGTTGATTAAATTAAAGAACACCAACGGTTATAAAGAGGTCTAGACTTGTGTATTGGCATAGGATTGGCAAAAATGCAAAGAAAGGAAAATAAGCGATAAAATGTATGCTTATGAAATAATTATGGTATTGCATCATTTTATTGATGCATTGTAAATTATTCTCTAGGTGTGCCTAGGGATTGAGAAGGATCGGAAATCTCTTGAAGTGATAAAAGTAACTTGTTCCACAAGTAAGCGTATTGGTAAAGCTTCAAGAGGTAAGCTCTATGTTTAAGGAGTCTTTTCCTGCTTGAGTGCTCCACCATGGTTAGTGAACTATGGTTGGACTGTATGACTGTGATTTAGATGCTTTGTATAGATGCATTCATATAGAGTTATTTGATAACGTGATATGTTTTGCTCTGATATGACTTCTGTAATTTGATTTCTGTAACAATCTCTGGCCATTGATTGTATAGTACCCGGACGTCCGCTTTGGGGTCCTCCCTCGGGACTGATGGTGTACTCCTCTGATATGTCTGGTTCCGCTTTGGGGTCCTCCCTCGGGAACACGTGCGTTGATTTCCGCTTGGGGTCCTCCCTTGGGAATGACGGCGCCCATCTCTGATATGATATGGATATATGCTCTGTTCTGTTATGATATCTGTTATATGTTGTATTCGTATACTTTGTATCTGGCTTTCATGCAGGAGTGAGCCAGGGGTATGGAGAATTCTCTATAAACCTGGAGCTTATTGAGATTTGTAATCTCACCCCTCTTTGGGGACACATTTTCAGGTGCCCAGATTTCCGGTGAGTCCTCACTAGGCAGGGACACGACACGTGGCTGAGGCAGTTGACAGACCGGATTTTGAGTGGCTGTAGGCTACTACCTTTTTGGAGTGTTTGATGTATTTTAGTATTTTCGCATTTGATGGATCATGATATTGATCCTTTATTTTGTATATGGCCTGTATATGTTTGTACATGTCTGTCAGTTTGATGCATGTACATTTGAGTATTCAGGAACGTTATATGATGATGTAGTATTCAGATAGGTTTATGTTTTGATGGCATGCTGTTAGATTTAGTGGCACGGAGCCATGTTATGCATGCGCCCGTGTATGGGTATTTGATTATATTTGGATATCTGGTATTTCTGAATTGATATGTTGTATAAACTGTTTATCAGGAAATGCTTCTGAGTGGGATTGGAAAATCCCCAGTTGTCCGATTTATAGAGGAAACTCTGCCCGATTTTCGTTTACGCCGAGTAAGAATTAAGTTAGAAAAAGAAAAAGTTAGCTCATATTTTCGTAAGTTAAGTCTTCCGCTGTTTCTGTTTATATCATGTGTATGTTAATTGAACCGGCTCGAGACGGGGATGTTACACATGAACCCTGATTTGATAAATTTATCACAATTCTTGTGATCTAGGGATAGACATAGGGCAATTGTGCAATCTTTAAATTCTTGATCTTAATGCATGTTTTCTTGGGGAATAATCGGGGAACTAGAGTTCTTTTTAGATCACATAGATTTAGGGTGACAAGGAATTGAGCCATAATTAACTTAGAAAGAATTGATTGACATTATATTAAGAGCATATTCTTGACAGTTTAATTCATAGCATATAGAGGAGATTGGGGGAAGTCGAAACCCTAACTACGCTTGTTTTTAATCTTTAAATCAATCATCTTTCCGATTGCTTTTTAATTCTGAATTTTAATTTGCATGTTATTAATTGTTTTTTTTTTAATTTCAATTTTCTTCATCTAAATATTGATTGTCCAACTAAACCGCAATTAGAGAACTAGTGTTTCAAACTCAATCCTCGTGGAAACGATCTCGTACTCTGGTACACTTTATTACTTAACGACCGGTGCACTTGCCGAGTCGCAACAAGTGTTTGGCGCCGTTGCCGAGGATTGGGTCCTTCAACTTTAGAAGAAGCTATAAGCAATCTAGATTGGACTTTTTATTTTTCTGCAATTTAAATTCTGTATTAATTTTTTTATTTTTTATTTTATTTTTTTTAAATTTTTAAATTTTTTATCTAAATTTATAGAAAAAAAATTAATTAATTTTTTTTTTTTTTGCATAATTCTGCATTTTTTTTAAAAATTTCCTATTTTCTGTTTTTCTGCATAATCTTTTACTCTTAGTTTATGTGAGGTACTGTTAATCCACAATCCTTGCAGTTTGATCCTGAGATAGAAAAGACAGCCAGAAAACTCAGAAAAAGTGCAAAAGAAAGAAAAGCAAAATAACCAAAAGCATCAAGCTCGACGGAACCAAAAGAAGAAACTATGACTGACAACAACGCGATTCAGAATCCTCCCAGAACTTTGGGAGATTACATGACTCCAGCCCGAGTTTCGCAGACGGCGAGTATTGTTAGACCCAATGTGGAAGCTAACAACTTTGAGCTCAAGCCAGCACTGCTGCAACTGATTCAAAAAGATCAGCTCACTTGAGGAAGCACCGAAGACCCCTACAGTCATCTAGAGAATTTCTTACTCTATTGTGACACTTTGAAGATGAATGGAGTCTCACGTGACGCCATCTTGCTCAGACTCTTCCCATGCTCACTGAAGGAAGAGGCAAGAGGGTGGTTGCAATCACTGCCTCAAGGAAGAATCACTAATTGGGATGACTTGGCGACCAAGTTCTTGGCCAGATTCTTCTCAGCTTCTAAGATGGCAAGGCTCAAAGCAGAGATCGCTTCTTTTGAACAAAAAGAAAGTGAATCCTTATACGAGGCATGGGAAAGGTTTAAAAGACTACTCCAGAAGTGTCCCCAACATGGTTTTGAAGCATGGGAGAAAGGACGAATCTTCTTCCAAGGAATGACGCCTAGCACAAGAACCTTGGTGAATGCTGCATCAGGGGGAGCATTGAAAACAAAAACTCCAGAAGAAGCGCTGGAATTGCTAGAATCTTTACCCTTTCAGGAGTTCGATAATGCTCCAGTACCACAAAGGAGAACGAGGATCATGAAGCTTGACGGCTATGATGCGCTGTTGGCCCAGAATAAACAAATATCGCAAATAAATAAGAAACAACAAGCACAATTAGATGCTCTCACAAAGCAATTTGTCAATTCTCAAGTCTCTTCTGTTCATAATCCTCAAGTTACTTGTGGTATTTGTACATGTACTCATGCTACTGAAGACTGCGATTTCATGAAGGCACCTGAGAATGCTGAAGTCAACAGAATCTGGTACGATCAAAAGAACTAGAATAATCCGGGGAGGAACCAATATGGAAATAACTACAATCCAGGGTGGAAAAATCAAAATCAACACCCAGGGTTTAGTTACAAATCAAATCATCAATTGAATCATCCTCCACCAGTGCAAGAACAGCCTCCACCACAAGGTAACACTTCAGAGTGGGAGAAAGCCTTTGCACAACTGTCCAATAACACATCTGACTATATTCAAAATGCAAATGCCTTCAGAGATGAAACAAGAGCTTCACTCCAGACTCAAGAAGCTTCTATCCGGAATCTTGAAACTCAGATTGGTCAGTTGTCAAGGCAATTTGCTGAGAGAGCTAAGGGTACCTTCCTGGGAGACACTATCATTAATCCTAGAGAGCATTGCAATGCAATAATCACAAGAAGTAAGACAATGATTCAGCCTATAGAGAACCATCCTGAAGAAAAGAAAAAGGATGAAGAAGCATCGGTTGAGGAAGAGAAGAAAGAAAAGGAAAAGGATATTATTGAAGTTGACAAAAGCAATACTGAAAAAGCTGAAAATGAAACTATTCAAGTGGGAGAAGAAGAAAGCTCTAGAAAGACAGAACAAGCCATTGGATCTCTCTCCATATGCTCGAATCCCTTATCCTCAGAGATTGAAGCAAGAGATTCAGAAGCAGCAATATTCAAAGTTTCTAGACATATTCAGGAGGTTGCATATCAACATTCCTTTTGTTGAAGCTTTAGAGAACATGCCCAACTATGCTAAATTCATGAAAGATCTACTATCAAGAAAGCGTAAGTTGCAGGAATGTGAGACAGTAACTCTGACAGAGGAATGCAACGCCATTATCCAAAAGAAGTTACCTACCAAGCTCAAGGATCGAGGGAGCTTCAGCATTCCATGCACCATAGGCAAGGTTAAAGTAGATAATGTACTATGTGATCTTGGTGCCAGTATTAATGTCATGCCACTATCTATGATGAAGAAGCTGGAGATCACTGAAGTAAAGCCAACCAAGACAATCTTGCAACTTGCTGATCGCTCAACGAAGCAAGCTTATGGCATCATTGAGGATATACTAGTAAAGGTTGACAAGTTCATCATTCCTGTTGATTTTGTCATCCTTGACATTGAGGAAGATGCCATAATTCCAATGATCTTCGGAAGACCCTTCTTGGCAACCTCAGGAGCGCTGATTGATGTACCGAAAGACGAGTTGATCTTACGGGTAGACGGGGAGAAAGAAATTTTCAAGTTCTTTGACAAAGAAGTCTCCTCACCTATAGCTCAACCGGAAGATTAAGTCTATTATATTAGTGAAAAGAAAGGAGAAGAAGAGCACAAAGAGAATTCTCATCAAGAAGGTAAGCCAAAGGTTGAAATAGAGAAGCCTAGGAGCAAAGGAAAGCAAGTAAAAGTCAAGTTCAAAGTTCCTAAGACTACTTTGCCTCATCCATATGTGGAAGAGCACTATGGTAGGACACAATTTCTGAATGATGGAGCTTGGTCATCACCAAATCATGCTTTGAGCCACCATGATCAAAAGTCAGAGGAATCCACTAGTTCCTAACTCTCAACGTGATTATTTTTTTAGTTTTAAATCAGTTGCTGGGGACAACAACATTTAAATCTGGGAATGTGAAACGCATAGTTCATCAGGTGGTATTGCTAAATGAATCGGAGAAACTGCATGAGTATACACGGAACATCCGGCTAGTACAAGGAACTATCTCAACCTTTTTCTTTTCCTTAAATGCAACATTTTTTAGAAATTGAAATTAATTTTTTAGTTTTTTAAGTAATAAAAACCCCAATCCATTATTTTGTGAAAATCTGAAAGTTTTTCTCAGTGCTTTTAAATGGAAGACTAGTAGGAAATTTGATCAATGATTTGATTCAGAGCATGATGATGCACCTTCTTAATTTTTCATAATGAGCATTAATGTAATGATTTTCATGATTCATTGAATATTCTCTTTAGTGATGAAATTTTTTAAGATAAAGAATAGGGGATGGGTGACCTCCTGGGAAGTTTTCCCGGGAAAGTGTGCGAGTGAGGAAAAATCATACTGAAAAGTCTCGTGTTAGTATGTGGGGATAATCGTTGATTCTTGAAGCGGCCAGGCGTTACAGTATGAAAGACTCTATAACTTGCTTTGTTTCTTGCTTGAATTGGTATGTGATATATTCTATAGATAATGTTGAGGCATGTTCTTTCTTTAAACTAGATGGCCAAATAGCCAACCATTGCTGACATTTCTTAGTTAAACCCTTTTGATTCTAGGCCTGTTTATTCTTTGAAAACCTATGAAGATGAATAAGCCACTTCCCATATAATCCTCACCTTATTTGAGATTATCTTTCAGATTTGAATTGAGGAACAAATGATAATTAATTGATTACATAAGTTGTGATGTATGGGAGTACAGGGAAGAAAGGCAAAAGCTAAGGAAGTAAGGTTGGTTAGAATGAAAAAGAAACAAACAAAGAAAAGGAAAATTACTCAGAAAGAGGAAAAAGAAAAGAAGTGAAAAGAAAGAAGAAAACTTGTTCTGAGAAAAGAGAACGACAAACAAGAGAAAAGTTCAAAAGAAAAAGAAGAAGAATGGACCAAAAAGAAGGAGAAAGTTGTTTACAAATTATTAAACGATTGCACCTATTCCTCTTTGAATCTGGATTTTAATCTTGGAACTCATTCTCTAAATTATATGGTAGATTGCATGGAATTCAAGGTGTTATATGATAAAATCAGATTTGAAAATTGAGCTAATGTTTTTATATCTTGCTTATTTTGAAGGTAAATCCACAAGATTTGGTGCTAATAAGTGATAAAGGAATCATAACAAAGATTTGAAGCCCAATTTGCAGGATCTTAGAGGAAAAAAAGGAATCAAATATGATTTGATTGAGAATAGATAGAGATCCATGGGGAGATTTGATGAGGAATTAAAAAAAAGATGTGGTTTCTAAGGTTATAAATAGGGAGCTCAGGGTCAAGGAACTAATTCACAGACACACCACAGGAAATACACAGAGACCCAAAGGAGGAATCCTGTTGCGGAGCGTTGGAGCACTGGGGAGCCAAGTCAACATCACACCAATGGAGGCTTGGGGAACTATTTTCTTTCTTATTGCTTTTCAATTCAGTATGCTAGGCTAGACTTTTATGTAGTTAGGGATAGATGGAACCCAATTGAAGCTTTATGCTTTGAATTAAATTGTCTCTGAATTCTTCTCTTTTTATATTTGAATAAATTTATCTGTCTTTAATGTTTTCTATGAGTTTGCTCCTTATAGATTGATTTAGGAGAATTGTATGACAATAGAGATGTTGGTGCATAAACCCTGATTTGATAAATTTATCACAATCCTTGTGATCTAGGGATAGACATAGGGTAATTGTGCAATCTCTAAATTCTTAATCTTAATGCATGTTTTCTTGGGGAATAATCGGGAAACTAGAGTTCTTTCTAGATCACATAGATTTAGGGTAACAAGGAATTGAGCCCTAATTAACTTAGAAAGAATTGATTGACATTATATTAAGAGCATATTCTTGACAGTTTAATTCATAGCATATAGAGGAGATTGGGGGAAGTCGAAACCCTAACTATGCTGATTTTTAATCTTTAAATCAATCATCTTTCCGATTGCTTTTTAATTCTGAATTTTAATTTGCATGTTATTAATTGTTTTCTTTTTAATTCCAATTTTCTTCATCTAAATATTGATTGTCCAACTAAACCGCGATTAGCAAACTAGTGTTTGAAACCCAATCCTCGTGGGAACGATCTCGTACTCCGGTACACTTTATTACTTAACGACCGGTGCACTTGCCGAGTCGCAACAGTGGTTCACTCCCACTAACTTCTCTATCCTCAATGAACCTAGGATTTCTAGTTTCAACAATCCTTTCAGTATGATTAGGACAATAGAATCTATACCCCTTCGACTTTTTTGGATAACCAATGAAAAAACCACTGATTGTTCTTGCATCTAGTTTCTTTTCTTGTGGATTATAATGTCTAGTTTCTGCTTGACAACCCTAAACATGCAAGTTTCTTAGACTAGGTTTCCTGCATGTCCATAGTTCAAAATGAGTCTTTGGAACTGCCTTACTAAGAACCCTATTCAATAGATACATGGTAGTCCTTAAAGTATAAGTCCACAATGAAGTGGGAAAAGAATAATGGCTTAACATACTCCTAACCATATTTAGCAAGGTTCTATTACGCCTTTGTGATACACCATTTTGTTGTGGCGTACCTGGCATTGTGTACTGAGCACAAATACCATGTTCTTCCAGGAATTTAGCAAATGGACCTGGATGTTGTCCGCTTTCATCATACCGTCCATAATATTCACCAGCCCTATCAGACCTAACAATCTTCACCTTTCTGTCTAATTGCCTTTCCACTTCATTAATATAAACCTCTAATGCATTTACCGCAAGAGATTTATCATATAGCAAATAGATATAGACATAACGTGAAAAATAATCTATGAAGGTGATGAAATATTTTTCTTTCTTGAAAGTGTTAACATCAAACGGTCCACAAACATCTGTGTGTATAATTTCAAGAAGCTGACTACTTCTTGTGACCCATTTCTTTGTGTTTGGTTTGTTTACCTTTCGTGCAATCTACACAAACATTCATATTAGTAAAATCTAAATTCGGAAGGATTTCATTCTTTACTAATCTTTCCATTCTTTCCTTGCAAATGTGTCCCAATCGTTTATGCCACAAGTAGGCAGATCTTTCATTTACTAAACAACGTTTAATAACGACATTCTGATGCATGGCTATAAATGTTTCAGCAAAAAGATTATCAAGATTCAACTTATATAATCCATCACATAACAAACCATTACCAATTAAATACTTATGTCTATACAAACTGAAAGAACTACTACCAAATTTAAAAGAATATCCAGCTTTATCAAGTTTGGATAACGAAACTAAATTCCTAGTTATACTAGGTACATAAAGAGTTTCTGTAACGACCCAAAATTTAGAAAATAAAACAATGGAGTCGCCACCAATTTTATTTACTTGGAAAAATTGGAAAACCATTTTATTGCAAACTGGTCTTTAAAATTATAGATCAAAGGTTCGGGAGTCTAATTATGCTCAAGGAAGGGTGGAAACTTAATCCCACTGCACCCCTGACACATCCGTTTAAAAACGGTTACCTTAAATTAATTGTGTAAATTATTAATAGCTTTTAAAAATATTTGCTTAATCCCTTAAAATAAATAAACATAATTATTTAGAAAATAAGAAGACTAAATTATTAAAATTTTATTTTAGCTTGACGAAAAGAGTTCCGCTCCGACGTATCCTCTGGTACAGTGAGGAATTTAAAGGTACATCGTTCTTTAATAATATTTGTATGTTGGTTGGTTTTAAATTTCGGAGTACCAAACTGTCACAGCTAAAATAATTCCGATCATGCTCAGGGTTGACAAGCCGTCACGGCTAAATTACCCCTTTTTCTAAAAAAAATAAATTTTATGCGATTATTTTCATTAATACGAATTCTGTGAAGAATTTGAATAAACTCTGAATCACCAAACCGTCACGGTTAAAAAGATCTTGAACGAACGCATAGGATCGACAAGCTGTCGCGGCTAAATTACCCCCTTTAAATGATTTTAAGGTTAAATTAATATAAAAAAAAAACAATATATGATAATTTTAATGAATTTCGAATCACTAAGCCGTCACGGCTAAAATGAACCAAAATAAAACATGAGGGATTAACAAACCGTCACGACTAAATTGTCCCTTTATTAATTTTCGAAATTTTCTGAGTTCATATATTATAGATAACAAAAAGATTACTCACGTGAATGAACTACTAGGAATAATGATTAGTTCTGAACAAAAAAAAAATTATTAAAATACTAACACACGAAGTCACGAACCACTATGTAGTTTAATATGTGAAGATCCAATTCACATGGAGGTACAGACTCATTATATATATATATATATATATATATATATATATATATATATATATATATATATATATTTTATTATCTATTTTATTGGATTTTAAATAAAACCAGGAAAACAAATATGTTAGAAGAAATAATACAACTCTTCTTTCTACCCCTGCACATTAACGTGTCATTCAACATTTGTTGTTAAAAAGAAAAAAAACTTAAAAGAATATCGCATTCATATCCATATGCACAGTAACATACTATTACAAGTTATTGAATGAATATTTAAAGGAGACTGCTATGAAATTTTGGAAATAGACATGTAAAAGCAAACTGAAAGTACATGAGAGAACACATAGACTAAACGCTCAGAAACCAATTGTTTTAAAAATGACAAAAATAGAAGAAGAATTTATGATGGAATGAATGCAGTAAGAACTCGACAACTAAAGACGACACACATGCCACAAAACAACTATTTGTGATTTCATGAATCATTAATTGGGATACTTTTCAGAACAAGACACAAATATTAGACTACTATGAAGACAATCCAAAAGAGCAAAGTGTGTAGATGAGTTACTTGGACGCCTAGCTGCAAATTCTCCAGCCGGTATTTGAAGGAAAAAAAAATCTGAAGCCCCCACCGAAGGGTGATTTGTTACAACACACTTATTGTTGGCAGTGTACTCATAAGTAGAACTCCTTATTATTGGCAGTGCAAATTCTCACTGCTTTCTTCCAATCATTCTCTTCTTCTATCTCTGGTTTCCTTCATAAGTTTCACTCTTATTTATTTTGTTTTTTTGGATAACTTCACTCTTATTTTTATTTCTAGCTCCTGGTGTGTTTCTCCTATGACCCCTCTACTGATAAAAAATGGCTTTCCCTTTCTTATCTCCTTCTTCTCCGTTTTTTCTTTCTTCCAACCTCCCTTCTTAGAAGTAGAGCTCTCCTTTTTTATCTCCTCCGAACCCCCTTTGGAAAAACCCCGAGTTCCCCTTATATAAAGAAAGGCTTCTTGTTCTTTTTTGGATGGCCTCTTTTTCTTTTCTTTTTTTTTTTCCGTTGCTAGCAGCACTCTTGCCCTTTGTATTTTCTGTGCCATGCTTATAAAATTTGTGTTGAAGCCTTTATCTTTTTCTCCTACTTTCTTGTCATGGCTTATTTAGGCTAAACCCCAAATCCAATTCTGATTATTTTGCTCTTGGCGTACAGACAACTCTGATTCTCTTGTTGTATATGCAGGTAAGGCGTTTGTCTTCTTCAACAGAGGGAGTGACCAAGAAGACCTGCAGCCATCTTTATTAGCCATGTCTTTTTTAATTTTCTGAAATTTCCCTTCCTTTGAATAATTCCCTGCTTCCCGTCTTTTTATTTTTTCTGCCCTATGTCTACTTACCTCAATAATACATTGGACTTTGCATGTACGTTGTCATGTGCAGAATTTGGCATTTAGTTACCTTAGTTTTCTTTTTGTTTTATTTCTTTTTAATAACAGTTAATTACAAATTATAAAAAGCAATATTTTCTCATTTAATTTTTCTTTTTTAAAATCTTTTTTTTTCACAATTTAGATTTTTTTTTTGTCATTTTTAAATATTTGGGACAAAATTGGGTGTTCACAGTTGCCCCTCTTTATTTGTTTCTTACTAAAATAATATGACAACTCACAGTTAGCATTTTATTGTTGTAAGAAACAATAAAGACATGAATCCTAATTTTGTCCAAGAACAACAGAAAACATTTACGGGTGAGGTGCAATCTAAAAATTAAATACAGCGAGCCTCTGCGCTCGAAAATAGAATACATGAAGCCGGAAGATTAAATGCTTGAATTCATCCCGGTATGAAAAAGGAAATGTGGAACCAACTGGATAAGGACTCAAAACTAGAAAATAAAAGTTTTGTAACCAACTTGATATGGGTTGACAAATTGAGTGGAAAAGAAAATATTTGAAACCAACTGGATATAGGATCTCAAATGGAAAAGAAAATGTTTGTAACCAATTGGATTTGGGTTCACAAACGGACAGAGCATAAAATCTGCAACCAACTGGATATAGGTCGACAACAAGAAAATAAAAAGAACTTCTGCAATCAACTGGATATAGATTGACAAAAGGAAAATAGAGAGACTTTTACAACCAACTGGATAAGGGTTGACAAAAGGAAAGAAAAGTAAAGGTCTGTAACCATCTGGATATGAGTTCACAAACGGACAAAAAATTAAATGTTTGCAACCAACTGGATATGGGTTCACAAAGGTAAAATAAAGAAACTTCTGCAATCAACTGGATATGGATTGACAAAAGGAAAATAGAGAGACTTTTATAACCAACTGGATATGGGTTGACAAAAGGAAAGAAAAGTAAAGGTCTAGAACCAATTGGATATGAGTTCACAAACGGACAAAAATTAAATGTTTGCAACCAACTGGATATGGGTTCACAAAGATAAAATAAAGAGACTTCTGCAACCAACTGGATATGGGTTGACAAGAGGAAAATAAAGAATTGTAACCAACTGGATATGAGTTCACAACTGAAAAAAAAAAAGTTTTGTAACCAACTTGATATGAGTTGACAAGAGAAAAATAAAGAGACTTATGTAACCAACTAGTCATGGGTTGACAAGAGGACAACAAAGGTGCAACCAACTAGATATGAGATCTCAAATGGAAAAGAAAATGTTTGTAATCAACTGAATATAAGTTGACAAACGGACAAAGCATAAAATCTGTAACCAACTGGATATGGGATTCAAGACAAAATAAATGTTTGGAACCGACTGGATATGGGTTTCAAGACAAAATGAGTTCATTTGGAAATGACCATGCTCAGACGGCAATGAGTTCAGAATAAACTGCACCTCAAAATTTTCAGCCACTTCCATTCCCAATGACTTAAGTCTTGCTGCAATGTTAGACATTTCTATCACATGCTCATGCATAGTCCTTGAACCATCATATTTCATGGTGGTCAAGGTACTCATTAACGTCCCAGCAAGAGACTTATCAGCAGTTTGGGAGCGCTCTTCCACATTTTTTAGCATTTCCTTGGCACTTTCAGTTTGTGGAAGAGTTGACTTAATGTTTCCAGCTATACTCATCTGCATACATAACAAGCTCAGTCTGTTTAACCTTCTCCAGTTTCGATAATGAGTCTTTTCTTTATTAGTGCTAGCAGTAGTAATATCACTTGGCTTTTCTTCTCTTATAGCTATATCCAGATCCAATACACCAAGGTGAAACTAGATTTGGTCTTTCCATTCAGAGAAGTTAAGACCATTAAAAACTATATCAGCGAAGAGTTGTGAATGCAAGGCAATTTGTACTGCAAGCAATAGAAAACATCAATGCTTTGAATCTAATATATATTAATATGCTTCATAATTTCAGACATACTTCATAAATGCATATTAATGTTCACAATTGGGGATTCACCAACATGCAAATTCAACAATAATGATGCTATAAAGATTTCACATAATTTGACAATGATGCATACCCCAACTAGAAATATTTTCCATATTTGGATGTCTAAATAAAACCAGAAGTGTACCAACAAATAATCATCCTTTGGGTTGATCCTTAATTGTCATACAATAACGAACTTCAATACCCACAACATAAACAGTAATAATTTTGTTATACTATTCATAGCATCACAGTCCTAGGTAATTGAAAACACATCTATAATGTTTGGTGTTAAGAACAATTCTTAAGAATTTGTCACTTTGGTGACTAGCTAATCCTCTATACCTTAACCCCAAACCATAAATATTTCATAGACAATCATAAGATTTTACATTTAATCGTATTGTAAACATCGTAAATAATTTCAATGTTAACAAAAGGTATACAACCATTCGATCCATGTTCCAAAATGCAATAATAGTAACACACATACATATAATCAAAAGAAATGTTATATATGTAATGGAAATCATATATACCTCAATTTTTGTAAACAGTTCAATAATAATGTAATATAAGGCATCATGATTCTTGGTTTAGAATTCAATCGCGTACTGTTGGTTTATCTTTAATCATTATGCATATTAGAAATATATTATTATATTCCAAATAAAGAACTCATCACTTTCGTCTTAAATGAATACTTGTTGTTCATGAATATACCAAAACTGAAAATTAATTTGTGGTTTGTGATGACAACTCTGTAGTTTATTAATCCAAACAAGACTAATTTCAGAAACCAGTTCAAATATACAAGGAAAAACATGAATTCCCAAACACACGCTCCGATACCACATGTAAACCTATTGGTTTATTCAATGATTGTGTTCTTCAATATGCAGGTTAAACGATAACAAGAACACATAAGGATCTTGAGAAATCATATTTTCACATTTAGTAAACAATAATGAGGACGCTAACCTTTGCCCATGGTTGATGACAACAAATCTTCAATTAAGAACCCTTTATGTGGAATTTCTTTTGATAGCAAATGGAATACCTTTTTGAAAGCAAACTTTAGACTGAGAACTCTTGATGTGGAATGATTTTTCTCAATCTCTTCACCCTTCTATTCTAGGTCCCTCTTCTATTCTTGATGGCAAAAACTCAAAACCTCTTAATGGGTAGAGATGAAGGGTTTTACCCTAATCTTTATATAACTGCTTCCATTAAGCAAATTACAATATTGTCCCTTAACAACCTCCCACTAATCAGGCCACTAATAAATAGAATTATCTTTTAGCCCTTCTTATATTCAAATCACGTGAGCCACTTCTAACGGATATATCTAACAACTAATCCCTTAGGCTTTGTTTGGGAGTTGGTTTTAGGAGGGGAAGGAAAGGAAAGGAAGGGTTTTAGAAAGCCCTTCCCCTGTTTGTGAGTTTAAAAAAATGAGGGATAGAAATTGGAGATTTTTACTAAACCCTGCAAAAACCTCATTCTTCTTAAAATTAAAGTTCCCCCAATTTGGAGGGTTTTAGGGGGAAAATATTAAAAATTACTTATCTACCATTAGCATTAAAAACTGAAAATTACATAAATGTGAATCATTTTTAAATGTTACATAATTAGAAAAGTCTCAAATACCAGAATTTATCGACGAAAAATATTTCGTCAAAAATAATGATACAATTTTTTATGAAAATCATATACATCAAAAAAAAATTCGTCAAAACTAAAGATGAAATTATAGATGAAACCAGATTTTGCCATAATCACTCACATAAATTTTTTACGAAAAAAAATTCAGTCAAAATTATTTTATAATTCCGTCGAAACTTTCAACGAAAATATTTCCGTCCAAAATTTTGACGAAACACATTTCCATCGAAAAGTTTCACTTAAAAAGGTAGAATTTCGCGAAATTAAGGGCGTCCTTACTCCTTTTTGGGAGTGACTTTTGCTCAGAAGATCAAATTCCTTTGAGAATTAAACTCTTGAGATCGAATTGGATAAGACAGTCGTCTTCCCAGTCACAAAAACTCCCAAAATCGCAAAAGAACTAATTAAAGTAAAAATTATTAATAAACTAAATTAATAAAACAGAACAAAAAAAAAACTAAAAATTCAAGAAAACGTGGTCAGAATAAAAAGGATTTATATTCAGAAAAAAAAAATAAGAAAAACGATGAAAACCGATGCAATTTCTCTGGTAACGGCGCCAAATTTGACACGGGGTGTTGAACTCGCGCAAATTAAAATAAATCAGGTTTATATGTAATATAGTACAAACCTGAGTCATCTCTCAAGAAAATTTCAAGGGTTTAAATCACAAATTAAAAACAGAAATTAAAAGGGGGGATTTTTATTCGCTTTAAATAAAATTAAACATAATGTAAAAATTGAAATTGAAATTTGTAATTAAAATAACCAACCTAATGTTAGGATTCCTAGGACGTCTTTCCTCGGATAAAAAGATACCAAAATCGTGATTTACCTCAATTGAATCAGAATCCTTGTATTCAATTAAGAACCCTCTCTAAGTGATCGCCTAGCGTTTGGTCAAATACGGTGCTTCTACTTATACAATTGCAGAGTATTATCCCGGTTGACTTAAGGTCATAGTGTTAATCAATCTTATCATCAAATCTGATGATCAATCTCTTTCCATAATCACAATCGCGATTCTCAGATTGAATATCCACAATCACACTATATCAATATGAGTTTGGAAGAGAAATGAATCTAATTAAAGAAAAAAGCAGATCCTCTAGACTAATCCATCGAATCCATTACCCTTAGGTTGATTGAAGGGTGCTTAGCCTAGCATGGCTAAGATAAACATTATTTAAAATTAAGAAGAAAAAGAAGAAGAAGAAGAGAAAAATATAGATTAATCTTTAGAGAAAATTTGTCGATCGTACAAACTCCCCAACGAAGACTGCCGACAAGTTTTCTAAACGAATCCTTTTAAACAGATCCAAACCTGGTTAGGGTCAGCTAATGTCAGCCCATAATAATAAAAATAAAAACAGAATTAAAACTAAACAAATGGTCTTGAGCCTAAACAATATTGGGTTCTAATTAAAAACTTAAATCAATAAATCTCCAGCATCTAACGTCCAACTTGGGGTCTAATCCCTTAGGGTCTTTTTCTAAAGCAAGCTTAAAGGTCAAGAATTATACGTCACAGAATTCATAAGACTATCCCTAGAACATACAAATTCTAGCAATTAACCAATTAGATTCAAGCATACAATATTCCTATTAGCATGCAAAGATCTACTGCTCGTTCATAATTGATCAGATCATAAACAAGACTATCAATTTAAACAGATTAATTGAATAATTGGAATACAGATAGTAATTGCATCAAAGATAAAACAACGTTCAAGATAAAACAGATTTATAACAACTGAATTAAAAGATAAAAAGAAACAATAAAGATCTATAAAGACTTAGTAGGAAAACTCCACAGTGATTTTTTTGTTCTCTTCTTCCTCCTCATCTGCAATCATCTTCAGAAGTGCTCTTCTATCTCCTCTTTCGAATGAATTACACAGTTCTTGTCTTGTCTTTTTAAAGAATTAATTTGGGCTTTTAATTTTTGGACTAGCTCGCTGATGAGCTAATTTTGATTAATTCTTTATTTTTCTTTATCCTTATCCTTTGCAACTACTGCCAACTGCCTTTTGCCCATCAGATTAGTGATTTGTTACTTCAAATCTGAAATAACCTGAAATGGTATGAAAAAGGATTAGAATCTTATCTAGTTGTTGGCATTTTAATATCTTTTAAGATTTATTAATTAACACTATATTCCTAATCGTATTAATCATTATTTAAACTATATTTGATATTAAAAATATAGTGTCTTTGACACTTATTAGTAGTGTAAAAGTACTGATTTTTTCAATATTTAATAAATGAGCATCGAATACCCGGTACAACGGGAATATTGAAAATATTTTCCTTTACAACGACATACAAAAACATTAAAATTCCAATGCCCATCCTCTAAGATAGTTGATGTTGTCCAAGAAGATTCATGTAACTCTCTTGTTATTACTATAATTTTGGTAGGTTAGTACACAAATATGTTGGTAGTAGTGGCGATGGTGGTGGTGTGATGGTGGTGGTGGTAATGGGTGTGGTAGTAGGGATGTGCATGGGTCAAACCGAACTGGATTTTTTGAAAACCGAAGTTAATTGATTTAAAGGCTTCGGTTCGGAAGTGGTTCGGTTCGGTTCGGTTCAAAACTGGTTCGGATCGAAAGTGGTTCGGTTCGGTTCGGAAGTGGTTCGGTTTGATTGTAAACGGTTCGGAACCGGTTCGGGTTGACCCTTTTTTGAAAAGAAAAAAAATTAAAAATTTAAAAAATAAAGTTATAAAAATCAATTTGATTCGGTTTGAAAACGGTTCGGTTCGGAAATGGTTCGATTCGGTTCAAAATGGTTCAGTTCTTAAACTGGTTCTAAAAACTGGTTCGATTCATGAACTGGTTCTTTAAAAACCGGTTCGGTTCATGAACTGATTTTTAAAACAAGTTATTTTAAGGGCGGTTCGGTTCGGTTCATGGTTCGGTTCAGTTTTTTGGTTATTTTGCACACCCCTATGTGGTAATGATGATGATGATGGCATGGTGGTAGTGATGGTGGCGATGAGTGAAGGTGGTGGTGATGGTGGCGGTGGCATCGTAGTGGTGGTGGTGGTGACGACGATACTGGTGATACGACGATGGTCGTGTCAGAATGATCGTGATCGTGGTGATGATTTTTTATTTTGTGCCTGGGAACAAAAAAGCAGAAATTTTTTATTCTTTTTTCTGTTTCCCGACACAAAAGTTAAACCAGTTCATCCCGAGAACAAAAAAATAAATTGGTTTACCAAATTAGTTGTCTATCTATTTCAGTTCCCTGGAATAGAAATTAAAAAAAAAAATAATTGATTCTGGAAAAGTTGTCATTGACACCCTCACAGAGTCGAAGCTTATGGAATACCACGAAAGCCAACTCACCTCATCATGCTTGCGTAATGGGCTTACTCGAATAAGTATCCTTAAAATAATAGATGCTAACCAAATATATTTTTAAATTTACTCCAAAATAACATTCCTAATCATATTCGAGAGGAATGATAATCTTTTAAGAGCTAAAGAGCTAAGGTAACAAAAGCAAACAGCTCCAATTGTATTGCCTAACAATGGCCTCTGAAAATATGAACATTAAGCACAACATCTTCTCTGTTGATGAGCTCGAAGACACAAAGCTCTCCACCTACCAATTCACTTTCTCCTGCAAATTGGGACCAACCACTAGACAATATGCCATTGTTGTGTGGATAACAAAGCAACTTAACAGGCCACAATTTGTTTTCAAATTGTAACTTCACAACCTGCGTCTTGTTCTTGAAGTACTCTTTGAGGAAGTCAGGTGGTACACGCTGCATAATTTATATTTCCATCACCAAACACATAATGAAAGTGTTAACAGTAATAGTAACTGTAGACTTGCTGCTTGCCATTTATAAAGTTTCGGCACATCATATATATATATATATATATATATATATATATATATATATGGGATAAATATTTCTACAGCTATACATTATCTACAGCTACCATTTATAACTATGTTCTCCCCAGAACATAGTTATAACATTAAAGTTCCTTTTTTTCTCTCTCCTAAGTTACTTTTTAGAACTTGTTTAATGACGTGGAGAGAGAAAAAAAGTAAATTTAATGTTATAATTATGTTCTCCCAAGAGAACATAGTTATAAATGGCAGCTGTAGATAACCTTATCTAAAGAAAGAAGTGGTTGTAAAAATATTTTTTCCTATATATATATATGTGTGGTTTGTATTTATCATGCAACATGAAAAAAAAAAGTTTCCTACACATACAATATTTTGTGGAGCCTGCAATTTTTGAAGTAAGAAAATAAAATAAAAAATTAAGGCACAGAAAACGAATCTCTATAACATGACACATTCACTTTTCCTACAACATAATTCTTATAAAACCCTATATATATATATATAATTGATTTATACGGTGTAACTTCATTAGGAAATAAATTGTTAATAATGAAGATAAAACTAAGTTGGTATCTCCTACACGAATATCACACTCAATATTGATCATTAATTTACTTATATTTAATTATTCATTTGATTAAAATATTAAAATCGTTAAATAAAAATGAAATAACGGTCAAGATTACAAATGTAATTTATATCGATGTATAATAATCTAATATATATATATATATATATATATATATATATATATATATATATATATAGTTTGGTGCTAAACCTTACCGGTCTTTGTCCCTCCAAATATCTTTGTGCTATATTGATTGCGAAAGAGGGATTTTCTGAGGCGAATTTATTTTCTTCTTTCACAGCTCCATTTTTGAAGGGGCAGGGAGTAATTAGCAGTGAAGATCTTTGAGTTAGCTTAACACCTGTGCATTGACAACAAAACCATCAAGTTAGCTCCATTTGTTTGTTTTTTTTGGTATGACAAGGTGTGTTAAGAATCTTCAGGTCATCAACCCAAAAGCTAGCTTAAAGGGTGAGAGTGTCCAAGGCCTTATAAAAGCCATATTAGTTGCTCATCCAATCAATGTGGGACTATATATCACAACATGCTCCCTCACGCAAGAGCCCTTTAGGCTAGAAGGGTGGAAATTGCACAGGCCCATTTTTGGTTTACCTTTTGTGTTTTTTTTTTTTTTAATTCCACTTTAAAGCGAAGGACGGTGAGGCTCTGATACCATGTAAAGAACCTTGGGATACACCACCCCAAAAGCTAGCTCAAAGGGTGGGAGTGCACAAGGCCTTATAAAGGCCATATTAGTTGTCCATCCAATCAATGTGGGACTATATATCTCAACAAGGTGTAAGTATGTTGCTATGTCATCTGTTCTGGATGGCCCAACAAGAGTCAGGCCCAATGGTCAAGGCCCAGCACCCACCAAGCATCCACGTCAGCCCTACCTGCTGGGGCGACGCACACCCCCAACGTGATAACTTCCCAAGGTTAAACACCAAAATATGTATCCTACCTTAGGACCTCAACTCCCGAAAGCAATCGTCCAAATGCCATAAGAGGAAGTTGCCCCCCTGTGACCCACGCTGACACCACCGGACGCAGAAGGCACAGCGCTGCTACGATGGCAGCGCATGTCATGTCACACCCAACACTGCCATCGGTATGAGACCCCAAAGAGAGTTGACCTTCTCCCCACCAACCTTCACCCAGGAAACAGGATCTTCTCTTATAAATAGCCCCCCAGCGGCACACCAGAAGGTATCTTATGTATCGTTATTATCCCCATTTCTATTAAGTCACATATTTAACCATCATTCCTCCATTGTTATTAACTTGTTACACTTGGAATCATACCATCTAGCGTGGTCTTTACCTAAGCTAGGGGTATCATCCATATACTGACAACCCCCTCCAAAGGAAACATAGTGGGCTTATAGATTCTAACGGTACAACATCAATCTCAAATTTAATGTTAAAAACTAAATATGAAAAGCTTTCCCACCCATGTGATCTGTTAGACTGATTAACAATTAATCAATTAACTAGTAGAGGAATTAAAATAAAAAAACAAAAAAATTGAAAGTTATCTTAAACTCTGACATTTGTTTTTTCATCTTAATTTTGAGTTTTCACTTTCTGAACTAATTTTGAAAAACATTCTAAACATAATAAATACAAACCTTGGCCTCTAAAAATATGGACATAAATCACTACATCTTCTCTGTTAATGAGCTCAAAGACACAAACATCTCGACCTACCAATCCACTTTCTCTTGCAAATGCGAACCAACCACTAGAAAACATAGCTGAAGAGTTGTGTAGATAACAGAGCAACTTTACAGGCCACAATTTCTTTCCAACTTGTAACTTCACAATCTGTGTCTTGTTATTCAAGTACTCTCTGATGAAGGCCAGTGGTACATGCTGCATCAAGTTACATTTTCATCACCAGTTCACAGCCTAACTTAACCTTTGAGATACATGTAAATAAGCACAACAATAACTACAAGCTTGCTGCTTGCTTGGTATATATGTAATTAATTTGGTCAGTGCGTAACTTAACCTTACCGGTCTATTTCCCAAGTTAATATTGATTCTGAAGAAGGGATTTTCTGAGGCAAATTTATTAGCTTCTTTCAGTGCTCCATTTGTGAAGGGGCAGTGAGTTGCCTTCTCACCTGTGGCATGGCAACAAAACCACTTAGTTTAAGGATTCACTCTGCACAATTTCAAAATATCTATATTTGCATTTTTACTTTATTCAACCTTAGCTTTTCATAAGGAGTAAGAAGATATTAATCACCACTTGTTCACACAGCATTGAAGTTTAAGATTTACCTTTTCTGGTAACAACAGTTTTATTTTCAACATCCACGACTCTCTGAGGGTCTAGCCAATTGATTCCCTCTCCTTGAACTAATTCTAAGGAAGAAAATTACAACCATTACTTTGTAGATCAAACAAATAATATTTAGAAACAAAGACCAACTTAGAATTTAAATATGTGACAAGGGTATGCTACGAAAATTTGACCTCAAAAGCTCATGAAATACATGAAATAAAATGAAAAGGATAAGCCACTCATGAAATACATACCATCCGATTCTTTCTTTACTGATGCAAATTTACACTTCTCAAAGTTTGTGCCTTCAGTTTGGACATTATGAGGTAAGTTTTGCTGAGGGGATCTTCTCTTAACATCTCCACTTGTGCCAGTTCTTGATTTTTTACGTGGTTGAGGAGAAGGCAATGCTGATTTTTGTCTAGTCTCATGGCATGGTGATATCTCATCCAAAATTTTAACTGAGTCATCATCACTGATCTGGTCAAGGTTGTACTGTACATCTTGAGAGACATGCAGAGGATAATCTATTTCAAGGGTACTCTTGTCAAATATGTGTACCTCAAAATGACAAGTTTGCTTGAATTCAAACAACACCAAATGACCATGATCTAGGGAGTAATATGTAGCAAGTTCTTTCCAACCCTTTTGAAGCCAAATATCACCGTCATGTTTAGTCCAAAATACTTCCCATTCAGTGCCATCCGGAGGCTTGAGAAACATTGGGTTTGACATGTCACCACCATATTTCCTAATGAAATTGTAAGGGATCTTCTGCAAAGAGCTTTCTCTTAGCATGCATAATGAAATTCACATGCATAACAGAGAAATTCAAATGTACCTCACAATAAAAATCCAAAATGAAAATAAACGGAGAGAAAAACGAGATGAAGGAAAGTACGTTTACCAGCTTTCCTTCTTGAAGACTTGTTCCAGGAATAATCTTGAAGAAAAGGATTGGAGTGGGGTGAGGGTGCTTACTCATGGATGTTGCTACTCGTGTTCCACCCTCTCTTTGTGTGTTTGCTTAGGGGCAACAACCAGTAGATTTTATGATGTGTGATGAGTCAAATAATAAAATTTTATTACCTTCACGAGACACTGGTCAAAATTTTGAATTCCCACGACATTTAATTTGGTCAACATGGCTTTTCTCCATTTAATTATGGTTTTATAGTTGCTAAAGTTATTTTAGATAATTTTATTTAATATTTATTAAAATACATATACAAAAATATGTGAAATCTATATTTTTTTTCTCTCTTCTCTTTACATGAGTGTACACGGACTTTATACATTTTTATGTGTATTTTAATGAATATTAGACAAAGTATTTAAATTAACTTTACAACCTTTACTTTAATTATTAACCATTTCAAGCGCATTCAATTGTCTTTTTTCTGAATTATTTTTTTTATTTTTCTTTTTTTGGTAAGCTAATTCTTTTATTCTTTAATCGTGGGCTCTACTTGCAATTGCATTCATAATGAGTCAATCTTCCCAATTTCATCACTTGTACAATGACATAGATTGACTATTCATTTAAGGGGTTAGTATTGTTTCATTTTAATCAAGAGTACTTTATAGTTAAAGAACCAGTTACACAATAAAAATAAAGTAAGAGAAAATTGGATTTTTTTTAAAAAAAAGTTTAAATATTAAATAAAAAATAATTATTTTAACTAAAATGATTATCCTTTAAATGCAAGAATATTTTTCCCTTAATTCCTTTTTTGGTGCAGTTTATCCCTTCAATTAATTGTATGTTAATTTTTTTTTTTCATAACTAAGTAGTTTATTTTATTTCTATTTCACAGTCAAATTATAATTTATTAAAATTGATAAAATTAAAAAAATAATATTTTTAACAAAAAGTTATAAAATTAGGTTATTATCAATAAAAAAAATCTTACACTTTTTTATACATGGTTTGTAATTACTGAAATAAGAATTTAGGGAAAAATATTTTTTAATTTAAATGATAGTCATTTTAGTTAAAATTAGTATCTTTTATTTAATATTTAAATTGAAAAAATCTCTCACTTTCTCCTAACATGATTTTTGTTTCTCTCATTATAAATATAGTAGTTTTGAATAAAATAACACAAAAAATTTTGGTAAACAAATAACACAATTATATATACTTTAAAATGACAAATACTAATCCCATAAATTTATATTAGTCTGAAAAAAAAAATTATGTTCATTGGTGAAGTTATATAATTGAGGTAATCCTTTTCTTTTTCTTTTTTTAAAAAATTGATATAATGAAGTATTTTTTTCTTTAAAAAGTAATTTTGTGATTGATTTAATGATGAACAGTCACGTAGTGTATGATTATGCCAATTAAAATTTGACTACAAAAAATATTTTTATAGAATCTTAATATATATATATATATATATATATATATATATATATATATATGGGACGGATCTGTTTACAAATTTTTTTTGAAATTTTTTACAAATTACACTATTCTTATGGACCCGTATAATGGGCTCATTAAGTAGTAAGCCCAACAAGGGACAATCCAAGATATGGATTGATGCTAATAAATGATAGATATCCATCAAGGATACTAATCCTAATGCGACAGCATAGCTATCAGGCCTGGACCGTCACCGTAGGAACCAAAGGCCCATCCACACTACCTACAGGTAACCTCTATAAATACAAAGGTAAACCCTAAAGGTACACACATTCTATCTCTCTTATTGTTATGATGTCACTGTGCGCACACACACACTCCATTGGCTAACACCGTTATAGTATTCTATGCACAGTGATCTGCTTGACTTAAGGGTATCTCCTTCATAGATACCTTGGAGAGGGCACCAGATCCAACATTAACGTACTAGCCTAATTGGGCTAGACATCTCTGTCTCAAGGACAGAACATTGGCGCCGTCTGTGGGGATTCTTTTCTTTGAATCTGAAGTTCCCACCGAATCTGACAAGGGATGGCAATCCAGACGAGGAGCAGTAGCCAGCAGCCACCCCCAAACCAGAATCAACCGTTGGATCCAGTCATTGAGGAGATAAATTAGCCTCACAACCAGATCGGAAACAACGTGGATTACGACCACGTCCAGGTCAAAGACGATGTTTCAGACACCGCTTTGACGCTGGTGCGTCGAGATGGGGGGCTGCGACGAATGTAGCTCCAATAAGGAGCAACCCTGCCCAGCATCCTGGCGACCTGGCTGCGCGCATTGCTCAATCGGCTGATCCAGATACTCGGTTGGCCAACAACGCATTCGCCGCAATCATGGAGCGAATAACAACGCTGGAAACCCGTACTAACTTGCAACGACAACAAGATTTCAGGGCTATTCGGGAGGAAAATAATAAAGGGATGCAAGACCTGGAGCGACGATTAACACGGCGGACTACGCCAGGAATAGCCAATGTCAAAGGCCAACCTGCCAATGGTCGAGAAGGACCTAGGAACTCGATTCAGTCATACCAAGTTCCTCATGCAGAAAACCCTGATAACCTGGTGAACCAGGGATACCAGGTCGCTGATGGCCAAAATGCACAAAACCCTCAGGCATATGCTGACGGTCAGGAGGACCGGGTTAGAGCTCAGTATCAACAGGATCCTCAAAACGTCCGAGGGCGAGTAGAACCTGGCGGATATAGGAGGAAGTACAGCAGGGGGCAGTACAATAACAGCCCATTCACTACTGAAATATTAAACCTTGTCTTCCTATAGGAATTTGAATCAGCACGCCTGCCGAAATATGATGGGAGCCAGGATCCGCAGGTGCACATAGATGCCTTTGACACGGACATGTACATTCGGGGAATTGATGAACCTCTCATATCCTGAATATTTGCTATAACACTAACTGGGGCAGCACAGGCGTGGTTCTTAACCCTGCCTGCTAATTCCATCGGATCCTTTGAGGAATTCGGATATAAGTTCCTATTGAACTTTGCAACCAACAAGAAGCATCCAAAGTTCGAGTTCGCTCTTGGAAAGATACGACAGCAACCTGGAGAAACCCTCCAAAAATACCTTAACCGGTTCAAGGACGCTGCATTGCAGGTACCAGGGTTGCAAGAGAATGTCCACGTCCACCTCATTGTGGCAGGTCTGGATGGTGCATCCAGACTCGCCAAGTCGGTCTATAAGGACCCAGTAAGGACGTTGGAGGAATTTAGAACTCGTTCGAAGAAATATCTCGAACTATAACAAATGGAGATTGCAAATGCGCAATCTGATGAAGGCAAAAGAGCAAGCCCGAGAAGGAGAAGCCCACCCCCGAAGGGAAAGGAACGAGTTGACAACAAGAAGAAAGATCAACGCCAACGAATCCCGGACATGAGGGACCGCATTGGGAGGTATGACAAGTATACACCTTTGAATGCGTCGCGTTCTCAAATCTGGAGAGAAGTAGCCACGACGGAGATGAAAAAGGCGGAGAGACCTCGTCCCATATTTGACAGAAGAGGATTAGATAAGTCCAAATATTGCGCCTTTCATGATAGGCCAGGTCACACAACTGATCAGTGCTGGGATCTCCGAGATGCGGTGGAGAAGTTTGTAAGAGATGGTAGATTACGTCAATACGTGATAAAAACCCAAGGTTCCAGAAACAACAAAAGGAAGTTGGGAAACAGGAATCGAAGCAAAAGTCTCGTTCCTGAAAAGAAAAACAAACAGGATAAGAATCAGAAAAATGATTCCAAATATGACGAATTTCCAGAAGTGGAGTTTGATTGTAATGTAATTAGTGGAGCCTTGGGGGAGGAAGAGATACTGTAAGTGCTAGAAGAAAATACCTGAAAGAGGTACTCTCTATTCGAGATCGTCCCAAGTTCAAAGAAGACCTAACCAAGCCAGATCCACCTCTTTTATACTTTACCAAAGAGGACATGTGCGGCGTGTTGCCGGGTCATGTTGACGGACTGGTCATTGCGGGCACCCTAGTGAATTGCCGGGTTAGGAAGATTTTCGTGGATGCAAGGAGTTGTGCCGACATCATACTCTGGGATGCTTTTAAAAAGATGAACTGGATGAAGAGGACCTCAAACCTTGCAAAACGACGTTGGTAGCCTTTAATGGAGAGCATACGCCACCTAAAGGCTACATTGATCCCAGATTAACCCTGGGAGCAAAAGAAGCGTTCAGATCAAAACGGGTTAGGTTCATAGTGGCCGACTTCCCTTCAGAATATAATATAATCCTGGGAAGACCGACCATACATCAGTGGGACATGCTGGTTTCTACAAAACACCAAAAGATAAAAATGGTGAGCAATAAGAATGAAATAATAACTGTTTGTGGAGATCAGAAGGAATCCAGGGGCTGCTACTTTGATACTATCAAAGAAAATGAAGGGGGACGTTCGAGCCCACCCTGAATTCACTCGGGGGATAAAACCGGTAGGAATCTAGTTCCTCAGCAATCTAAGAAGCCGGTCAACATGGTTGAACTCGACATGAGAGAAGAAATAATGCCGAGACCCGAACCTGATGGAGAGCTTGAGGATCTCACGCTGGGGAAAGAGCCTGGTCAGTTTACCCGCATTGGTAAGGCCATAGACCCCCAGATTAAGCAGATTTTGGCTGACTTTCTTAAAAGCAACACGGATGTATTTGCATGGAAGTCGTCAGAGATCCCTGGCATCGACCCCACATTCTGTTGTCACAAATTGGCAGCTTATCCGGGGTCCAAGCCAGTTTCTCATAAGAAAAGAAAACTGGGACCTGAAAGGAAACAAATTCTACAAGAACACGTTAAAGAACTCTTAGATGCTGGGTTCATTCGGGAGATACAGTACACGACATGGCTAGCCAATGTGGTTATGGTGAAAAAACCAAATGGGAAATGGAGAATCTGTACTGATTACACAGATTTAAACAAAGTTTTCCCAAAGGATGCTTATCCTATGCCTAACATAGATCAGTTGGTAGATAACTCGGCTGGATTTCATCTGTTGTCTTTCATGGATGCCTATTCAGGATATAACCAGATCCTAATGTACCCGGCGGATCAAGAAAAAACGGCATTTATTGCTGAAAAGGCCAACTATTGCTACAATGTGATGCCATTTGGACTTAAAAACTCAAGGGCAACTTACCAAAGGATGATGAATAAGGTCTTCGAAGATCAGCTGGGCAAAAATGTAGAAGTATACATAGATGATATGATTGTGAAGTCATTTGATATAATGAATCATGTTCAGGATCTTGAGCAAACGTTTCAAAAGCTCAGGAAGTATCACATCCGCCTCAACCCGGTAAAGTGCGTGTTCGGGGTAGCAGCTGGAAAATTTCTGGGTTTCATGCTAACCCACAGAGGAATTGAGGCAAACCCGGATAAATGCAAGGCGGTGCTTGACATGAAAGCACCCCAAAGCAAAAAAGAAGTCCAGCAGCTGACCGGACGATTACCTGCGCTAACCCGGTTTCTTCCAAAATCGGCTGAAAATGCCCTCCCATTCTTTAAACTTTTAAAGAAAGAAGCAACTGACGGATGGAACCCGGCATGTGAAGCCTATAAAGAAATGTTTATCAA
>NW_026898200.1:0-47150 GCF_033153095.1 Gastrolobium bilobum
TATGAAAGTTTTAAAAGGAAACACCTTTTTGAAAGGTGGAGCTCGACCATGAAAGGTGTTTTGAACACCTTAATTGTTTTCTTATTTTTCATGAATTGTTTCATGAGCAAAGCATGTAATAAAAATTTTTCGAAAATTAATCTCATATACATTAGTATATGGTTCGGCCATCAAGTGTAGATGGCTACATGCATAGTTTAAATTTTATGTTCTTTGAGAAAGAGTCAATAAAATTTGAGTTATATTAATGGTTGTATATAATCCGGCCAATTGAGAAATCTAAGAAAATTTTAATTTTAAGTTTTTGTTTTGATGTTTAATTGTTAAATATCAAGACATATGTGAAAAACATATTATATGATAATATTTTGTACTTATGAGTTGTCTAACATTTCAGGTGCAAAAGAGGAAGGGGATGGTCATGGTGCCCGAAGTTTAAATTTCGAATTTTAAAATTAATGTGTAATTTTTGCTCTTTAAATTAGAGTTGTAATTTGATTTTTAAATTTTGTATTTTAAATTTTGTCCCTCCAAAATGTTTTGGAGTTTCTTTAATTGTAATTAGAGAATTTAGGCTAGTGGCGTATAGACGACAAGAAGCCGAGGCTTGAGAAGCAAGATGGACAAAAGATCGAGCACCATGACTATCTCAAAATAAATTGTTTTATTTGCATGTATGTTTTGTACGACTAGCATGCATGAGATAGTGCATCACGATATGTATGCTTTATTGCTTATGACGTCTAGTATGCATGAATTGGACAAATCGCGTTTGTATGATTATTATGCACGTCCAATTTCGACTAGTCTAAACCGATAGATGTATGACATAGGTTACGACTAGCATGATAATATATTAATGCGTTTGATGAGACCTAATAAAATCCCTAAATAAAAAGAACCCTTAAAAGGAATAAATTAAGCATATGATTACCTCCCACCACCAATATTACTCGAACCTCCTCTACATAGTGGTGCTCCACAACTCAGTTGGGACCCACTGTTTCGTTGAGTAAGAGTAGTATTAGAAGTGTCAGACACTTAGGGTGCTGGTTAATGCTTAACTAAGGCATAAGTTGCAGGCCTAGCCGGGCTTATGGGCTTAGGGTAATAATGCTAGGTTGGTTGCATGAGATGCACCACTAAGTGACAAGGAGTTGTCAACCTAATGTTAAGAGAGGGTATGAGATATTGTTGATTAGGATCAACCCATTATTTAAATTAATCTTGCGGTCTCAGACGAGGGTTAAAATAAATAATCGCACTCTTAATCTCACTAAGGTAAAATCTAAAAGTAGATTAACCCTAAGTCAAATGGTAAGGGTCATTGACTTAGATAAAATAGTGGGAGGGGAAATTTATTTAAAGTCTTTAATAAATTGTAACACGACAATATATTAATTAATCTTTCTTTACATTTTTTTCAGTTTTTAGTATGACTAATCCACTGTTACTGCGCTCAATACTTGATACGAATAAACTGACCGGTTCGAACTTTATGGACTGGTATCGGAACCTGAGAATTGTTCTTAGGGCCGAAAAGATTGCCTACGTTCTTGATGGTGCATTACCCGTAGCTCCTAGGGAAGGGGAAGATGGGTTCGCGGAATATGATTTAGAGGCCCACAAACAACACATGGATGACGATACGATGGCAGTATGCATCATGTTGGCATCCATGTCGCCTGAACTGCAAAAGCAGCATGAGCATATGGATGCTCCCTCTATTGTCTTACATCTCAAGGAGTTGTATGACGTTAAAGGCAGGCATGAAAGGTATGAGGCCTATAGAGAACTGTTCTCTTGCAGGATGTCTGAGAACATGTCTGTTAGCAGTCATGTTCTTAAGATAATCGGGCTGATTGAGAAGCTAGGAAATCTAGGCTTCTTGATGGATGCCGAACTGAGAAGTGACTTAGTCCTGGCCTCACTTCCACCTTTCTTCAGTCAATTCATAATGAATTATAACATGCATGGGATGCTTGTGAGCTTGCCTGAATTGTTAAGTATGTTAACAACTGCTGAAGTGTCTATCAAGAAGGATAGGACACAAGCTCTTCTGATTGGTGGGCCTAGCAAGGCCAAGGGTAAGGGTAAGGAGCCTACTAAAAGTGACTCCCTTAAGCCCAAAGGAAAATCCAAGAAGAAGAAGGGCAACAAGAAGGGTAAGAAAGCATCCAAGGACAAAGGCGATGCTGAGTGCTTCCATTGTGGCAAGAAAGGCCATTGGAAGAGGAATTGTCCAGACTACCTAAAGAGTGTGAAGGACAAGAAGCATGGTGATGCTTCTGCCTCAGGTACTTTCATGATTGAGATAAATTATTCTTGTGCTAATCCGACTTCATGGGTATTGGATACCGGTTATGGTTCTCATATCTGCAATATGTTGCAGGTGCTTAGGAGCCCAAGAAGATTGGAGAGAAACGAGGTGGATCTTCGCGTAGGCAATGGAGCAAGGGTTGCTGCTCATTCTGTTGGAGATGCCGACCTTATTTTGCCTACGGGCCTTTTATTGCATTTGAATAATTGTCTTTATGTTCCGAACATTTCTAGAAACATTATTTCTATTTCTTGTTTAGAACAAGATAGTTTTACTTTTAGTATTAAGAATGATACATTTTCTATCATTTTGAATGATATTGTTTATGGTACTGCTTCATTAATAAATGGATTGAATGTTCTGGAAATGGGAACTGAAGTGCTCAATGTAGCTGTGAAACGACCTAGGATAGATAATCAATCTTATCTTTGGCATTGTAGACTAGGGCACATAAACGAAACATGATTGTCTAGGATGCATGCAGATGGATACCTAGATTCTATGGATTTGGAATCCTATGGACAATGTGAATCTTGTCTAGCTTGGAAAATGACTTGTCACAAGCCCAAGGGGCTTGAGAGTCATAGGGCTAGTGAGTTATTAGAACTCATTCACACTGATGTTTGTGGGCCAATTTCTATAGAGGCTAGAGGAGGATACTCCTATTTCATTACCTTTACTGATGACAAATCAAGATTTGGGTACGTGTACCTAATGAGATATAAATCTGAAGCCTTTGAAAAGTTCAAGGAGTTTAGGAATGAAGTAGAAAAACAGCGTGGCAAGATGATTAAGACATTACGATCAGATCGTGGTGGTGAATATCTGAGCCATGAGTTTCAGGATTATCTGAGAGAAAATGGAATTCTGTCGCAGTTTACTGCACCTTACACACCACACCAAAATGGTGTCTCCGAAAGGAGAAACATGACCTTGTTAGACATGGTCAGGTCTATGATGAGTGAGACTCAACTTCCAAAATCGTTTTGGGGATATGCCCTAGACACAACGACATACCTTCTAAATAGGGTACCGTCTAAATCTGTTAAGACCACACCATATGAGATATGGAATGGTAAGAGACCCAACCTGAGTTACCTCAGGGTATGGGGATCGCTAGCTTAGGTCAAAGCGTTGGCATCAGACAAGCTTAGTGCTAAGAGTACTAAATGTCTATTTGTGGGGTATCCCAAAAGTACTAAGGGATACTACTTTTACTCCATGGATGAACACAAAGTGTTTGTGTCAAAGAATGCTGAGTTCCTTGAGAAGGATTTGATCTCTCAAGGAGCCAGTGGGAGTAAGATTGATCTTGAAGAAGTTCAAGAACCACATGAACAGATTGAGGAACCCAAGTCCGCTCCGCAGGCGACGTTCTCCAATGGAGAAGTAAACACACAACTCCGTAGGTCAACGAGGGGCATCCATCCACCTGAGAGGTATGAGTTTGTGATTGAGAATCAGCAAACAACCAAGTAACTATGAAGAGGAAGTCAAGGATGTTGACTCTTCTAGATGGCTTGAAGCCATGGAATCTGAAATGGATTCGATGTATCAAAACAAGGTATGGACCTTGGTTCCTAAACCGCAAGGAATAGTTCCTATTGGTAACAAATGAGTCTTTAAAAGAAAGACTGATGCAGATGGCAACGTTCAGACCTACAAAGCTAGGTTGGTTGCGAAAGGGTATCGTAAAAAACAAGGTGTTGACTATGATGAGACTTTCTCACCTGTTGCCATGATCAAATCTATTAGGATCATGCTTGCAATAACGTCATATCACGACTATGAAATTTGGCAAATGGATGTCAAGACCGCCTTCTTGAATGGGTTCTTGAAGGAGGATGTGTACATGACACAACCTGAAGGCTTTGAAATCAAAGATCAGGAGCATATGGTATGCAAACTTCAAAGGTCGATATATGGGCTAAAGCAAGCATCAAGGAGTTAGAATATTCGTTTTGATGAAGTCGTTAAGAGTAACGGTTTTATCAAGAACGAGGATGAACCTTGTGTTTACAAGAAGGTTAGTGGGAGTAATGTCGTCTTCCTAGTACTTTACGTAGATGGCATATCGTTAATAAGAAATGACATCCCCACATTACAAACAACGAAAGAGTGGCTTTCAAAAATCTTCACCATGAAGGATTTGGGAGAGGCGGCCTTTATACTTGGTATAAAAATCTATAGAGATAGATCAAACAGGCTGCTGGGTTTATCTCAATCCACGTATATTGACAAGATGCTAAAGAGGTTTAGCATGGAAGGGTCGAAAAGGGGTTTTCTTCCTGTCAGTCATGGGGTACATCTTTCAAAGGCCATGTGTCCTAAGTCACAGGCTGAGAAGGATCGCATGAGTGAAATTCCATACGCTTCGGCTATTGGATCCATCATGTATGCCATGATATGTACGAGACCAGATGTGTCATATGCTTTAATCATTACGAGCAGATACCAGTCGGACCCTGGAGAGGGTCACTGGACGGCAGTCAAGACCATCCTTAAGTACTTAAGAAGAACTAATGATGTGTTTCTGGTCTATGGTGGGGTTGATGAGCTAACAGTGAAAGGGTTCACTGATGCCAGCTTTCAGAGTGACAAAGATGACTGCAAGTCACAGTCAGGGTTCGTATTCACCTTAAATGGTGGCGCAGTATCTTGGAAGAGTTCCAAGCAGGAGACAACAGCAGATTCAACGACAGAAGCTGAATATATAGCTGCTTCAGAAGCGGCTATGGAGGCCGTGTGGATCAAGAAGTTCATATCTGAACTTAGGGTGGTTCCAAGCGTGGATGAGCCCATACAGTTGCTGTGCGACAACACTGGAGCCATTGCGCAGTCAAAGGAACCTAGGTCTCATCAAAGATCTAAGCACGTGCTCCGCAGATATCACCTGATTAGAGAAATCATTGATAGGATGGATGTAAAGATGGATTATGTTCCCTCAGATGATAACCTGGCCGATTCTCTGACAAAGGCTGTTTCTCAAAGAAAACATGATAGTCATTATGAGGCTTTGGGTATACAACTTAGGTCTGATTGGCTCTAGGCCAAGTGGGAGCTTGTTAGTATATGGATGTCCTAGAGACAATCTTTTGATTAGATTAGGACATATGTAGACCTTTTATATTGTCGCAAATAAAAGCACTATTTATCCTGTTTCATATTTTGTCTCAATATTACTATTAATATTTATATGAGTAACTGGATAAACCCCTTAGAATAAAATAGGTATCTCTTGAGTATCTGTGATGAGATCACGATCATGAGGATTCAAGGATACTGCATGTTTATTCTTAATTTTATGTTCCTAGTCTAGAGACACTGAGAATGGGGATCAGTGATCTCGGGTAAGACTAGCACGACTTATCTACTTGTATTTGGATGCAAGGTAAAGACCTCATGAGCTACAGATATGGAGATGTCTTAGCTAAAGTCATGGGTGGACCTATAAGGGTATAGCTCGCACTGAACATACCCACAAAGAGACTCTATGAGGAACTCTCATAGAGAGTATCATTAGAGTAGTCTCTTTATATTTGGGTATGTCTTTCCTAAGACCAGAAGTTATTACCTAGACTGTGTTCTAGAAGGCATGCTTTGATTGTGCACCTCGTCTTCTTGAAACATGGAGACTCATAGGTATACTGTTGGGCTTGTCTTGAAAGAACATAGGGCTAGGGTGATAAGCTGAAGGAATTCGTCAAATCTCTGTGAGAGATTAGGTTATCTTTAAACCAGAGAAATCAGGATGACATTTACAGGGACTCGAGAATCTATGTATAGTAAAAGAGATCATGAGATGATCTGCCTTTAGAGTCTGTAAATTAAAGATTCCCTATTTCGAATAAAGCTTACCTTAAACCGCAGGGGTTGATACGCTTCCTTACCCTAGGTTTTATGGGAAGGTAACCGAGACGAAAGGAAATATATACGGCAACCAAATATGTGTAATAGGATGATCAAGTCATTAATCTAACTAGTTCTGGGGCAACAAAGCATTGCTAGTGCTCTGTGTTGTCATTAGATGAGTTGTGGGCTTATTGGACCCAAGCCCATTTATGTCAGTGGCTATGTTGGACCTAATGGGTCACACACTAACACCTAATTGTCTAGATGCTCTAGCATTAAAGGTATTGGGCCTAACAATTGTTATTAGCCCAAGAAGTAGTTTGGAACTCCACAGATAGGGTGGAGGGCGCATAGATCAAAGTAATGGGCTTGGATAGTCCAAGACATTACTCATTAATTTAATTAGTTAAATTAATTATCAAATGTTTAAATTTTGAATTTTGATTTGAAATTTGAATTTTGAAATTTGAATTTTGAATTTAAATTTTGAAATTTGAAATTTGAAATTTGAATTTTGAATTTTGAAATTTGAATTTGAATTTAGAATTTGAATTTGAATTTAAAATTTAAGTGTTTGAAAGTTTGAATTCAAACGTTTGAAATTCGAATTTGAATTGGTTATGAAAAGTTGTTTCATAACAAAAGGATAAGATGAGATCTTGTTGGAACATATCAAGAGGAGATCTTTTGGACATAATCCAAGGATAATGGGGTGCTGATTTTGGCTAGATTTGATCATCAAAATCAGCTCCAGAAGATACGGTCTGTTGGGAGAATATTTGAGTGAGTTGATTTAAGTTTGAAATGCAACTAACTCAAATGTATCTGATCACCTTTTAGGCTATATGGGGCGCACCATATAGCTGATTATATGATGATTCATGATCAGATTTCTGACTAGGTTTTGAACATTTGGTCTCATGAGAATATTCTGGGATGTTGTTGGCAATTTTTGAAATGCAACAACTCCACTTATTCTCTCCCCAAGGGCGCCACTTTTGATCAGATTTTTGGGAGAAAAATCTGATTTGTTTTTGAAACTTAAAAGGCTCCTCTTGTGTACTTAATGAGTTGTTAGTTCCTCCTTAGGTTTGTGTGAAAAGTCAAGCCTTTCTCTACTCATCTATGCGCCCCTTGTGAGGTTTTCTCTTAGAACACTTCACTCTTCTAAACACTTTTACCTAGCCTCCTGCATCACACACTGAGCGCATAGCAAGCCTTATTGTGGAGATCAATCGGCGGCCTTACTGGAAGGAGTTCCTGTATCTAGACGCGGGAGGTGTGGATCAACGTTAGAGGGTCTGAACCCTTCAGACCTACCTTGATCATCTTGAGTTTTCACGAACAAGGTATGACATACGTCTTAAAGTATGTATCTTGATATGAATGTGTGTTCCGCTTGCGAAAATTTTTGTTTTTCCCTCACGCATGTTTCGGCCTTCAAGGCCAATTCGACTTTCAAAAGGAAGTAACACGTGGGTATCTTCTATTGATTAAAGAACTGGGAATTGGAGTTCGTTCTTCCTTTGCTTTGACTCTTCGGTAACTAGAGCATCCATGGGTCAGAGAAATAGAAATGAAGAAAAAGAAAAGAAGTGTGAAATGAAGAGAGAAAACAAAATGAAAATGAACAGATAGAGAAAGAAGTGAAGAAATCAAGAGAAAAGGAAAAAGAAAGAAGAAGTGAAATAATGGTTGAGAGAGAGAAAAATAGTGTTATATAAAAAAATGGATGCATTAATGAGATATTAGTTTTTTAAATCCGTGTTATTGATTTTTGAAAAAAATAGGCATAGAGCTCTAGAATGTGAGGAGTTTAATGGTTTATAATTTTATTAATATTTTTATTTAGTTTGAATTTTAAAAACCTTTTTTTTTAATTTTATACTTTCTAGGTGGGCTTCTGTTGATACCATGAACAATTCGAATTGGGTTCATGTCTACATTTGAATTACCCACACTTATATATATAATTGATAATTAGTTTATCTATTTAAATTTAATTGAATTTTTTTAATAAAACATAAATAAATAATTAATGAGCATAATATTAATTGATAAATTATATTAATTCATATTATGTTTTTTTTTTTAATTTTGAATAAATTATAGATATGTAAATATTAATATGGTTCAAGCAGTTGAACCAATGACCCACTAGTTGAATCAATAATCTATTGACCTGATATTTTGGTCGAGTCAATAACTGGGTTGGGTCTTATAACTTTGGTTATAGCTGTGACATTCTTGGCACCAAGTTATCTCTGATCAGCTATACACTTGCGCCAAGCTGAAGTTAGAGGAATGTCCTCATTGAAGGGTTCCATTTGTGCCAGGCTCTTCGATTCAGGAGGTTACTGAAGGGAAAATGATGCTTCTTACCCCCATTGAGATTCTTAACGAGTCCACAAGTTCGTTCAGTGCTAGCTTTTGGTCCCCTGAGCTCGGCTTGGAATTAAGGGGCTTGAATTTATCTGCTTCTTGTGCTTACTCTAATTTTATTGTTCTAGGTTATCAATGGAGGAACCTTCAGCAGAGTTGGTGGAGTGTTTTCCTTGGGTGACCTTGGATGTTTTGGGGACTCGATCCCATATGATTGCTGAGGAGGTGACCACTCTCACTGTAGGCAATAGTGCCAGGGTAGGCCTTTCTTCACCGAGCGATGAAGAGCCTATATGTTCAGGCTAGGGCATTGATGAGCTCCCATTATTTTACATGTATAAAGATTTAATCACCAAGATGGGGATCCGGTTTCCCTTCACAAAATTCTAGATGATCGATCTTGCACACTGATAACACTCTCTTGGAGGGTTATTTTTGGGCTTTTATTTGATGATTTGGAACTATATTTTATGCTTATTTCCCTTATATTTGTATTAATCTTGTATATTTATGTTTTGAATAAGAAATATGCTAAGTATTGATGTTTGACGTTATTTCGAGTGCTAGAGCTATTCACTGTCTTTGGAGTTTTTATTGTAGATTAGAGCCGTGGCGGAGCTGCAGTAATCAGGCTTAAGTAAAATGGTGCGTTCAGGACAAGATAAGCAACTAACATTTGAAATTCAAATTCAAACAAAGAGATAAGATAGTTACAACACTGGATAAGGATTGGAAACTTGCGAAAGTTGAAAGATAAGATCTAAAGCTTTGTCAATTCCTACAATTCAGCAACAAAGAGGATAAATATGATCTTAAAGATAAATCCTAATCCTTTTTGGAACCTACTTTTTAGGAAACTCAAATTAAGGAGTTACTTGCACCCAAAGTCAGCCACATCTATAAGTAAAGATGTAGAAACACATTTCAAACCACCTTGTTGAGAGAGAACCAACAGGTTAAGGCAAAGCTAGGGTCCAATAGTGAGATCATTGGACCTAGTTGATCCCTGTACTACTCTGGTGGCTAAGAAACAATGGAGAATGGCGGTACGTGGAGTTGCTTACAAAGTAGAGCTACAATAACGCTTCTGTCTTTCTTTATCTTAGTTTCCACGAATCTTTCCTTTTTATTTTCTTCTTTACTTTCTTCTCTTTCAAGTATGAGCTAAATTGTTAGGGTTGGGTGATAGAGTACCCATATTGTGATGTAACCATGTTTGCCTAAACTTTGTTATTGTTATTTTCCATTAGTTGTTTAATAAAGTATTTCATTCGTTATCTTGTTGACTTATCGAGAGAGAGCTACAAGTGTTCTAGGGTTCGAGATATAGGTGAACCTGAAAAGTTATTAAACATTCTGGATTAACTAATTAATTTAGTTAAGTGTGGGTAGAAAGATCATTCTCACCACAAAATATATGGAACTTGAACTTAATGAATTCAATAATTAGTAGAGATATGCGAATTAGTTGTTGTATATACATGTAAGGTTGGTGAGAGCCCCTACATACGATTACTGATAGAGGATAGCCGTAGCATTGTTACAACTTTCCGGTGAAGTTTCAATATTGGAAAAATTGACCCTAATCTACCTTTAATACTTGAATTTTCTATTCTTGAGTGCACTCTTACTTTATTCCTATTTTACTGTTACTTTGTTCTTAATTTAGTTTTAGTATAGTTTCTTAATTGGTCAGTAGTTAGTCTTAATTTAGTCCTTGTAGTTCTTAAATTACAGAAATTTTGTAAAAGTTATTACTTTTTGATAATTAATATGTTATTCTGTTATAGTTGTTGTGTCAATAATTCTTTTTGAGGCCTATGACATAATGATTTATAACAAAATTAATATAAAATTCGAATAATGCTTGTGATGATATTTTTTAATAATAATATAACATATATGTATTATATATTAATTATTTTATTATCCTTTTTATAACTTTTAAAGTATAAAAAACAATATACAGAATATTACTTTCAACGTAAAGAATTTTATCTTAAGTTTTATAACTAATTCTTATATCTTAAGAATATAAGAATTTATTTCTTCCAAAAAAAAAAATTCTTTCACCAAAAACTAGTCTTTCCGTGCTAGTATCAATCAGGCGCGCAATTCACAATAAAATGAATAGTTGCATGCAATATCCCTCCATCAGATTTATGTTAGTTTTTTTTTTCTGTATTGGATGCCAGATTGGGGAGAAATTATTAGAAAACTCTTAGAATTTCTTGAAGGATTGAACTTTTACCAATTAATTTATATATGATCGACTTAAATCTGCATGCTCTCTTCCTTTAAACATTGAAAACAACAACTTTCAACGTGATTATTGATCAGTGCAATAGCGGTTGGGTTAGATCACACACAAATTGGATGAGGCTCAATTGTGTCACACAATTGAACCTCATCCAATAGCTATTATAAGGTCTTCTTTGGAATGTGTGTTGTATGAGTGTTGCCTTCGCAGGATGTCTGGCGGGATGGAGAATATGGTATTGTTTATCTTGATTGGCTAGGGCGAATGTGTGGGGTTCGTGTAAGACACTTCGATTCTCTAGCCAATATATGAGCTATGAGCTTAAGTGAAGATGGATTAGATGATCATATTTGGGTTTTAAACCTTTGTTATATAGTAATTGATTGTCCTGCTTATGCCGCCTAAGTATGGCGGCATTTAACCTCATTGGTGAGTAGAAGTGACTCTTGCAGGCTATATCATGTGCGAGATGTCTATTTGTAGGCTACGCCTTATAAGTATAGCTAGAATCATGTGCTTGTCCCTTGGTGATTGGCTATTAGTAGGGTTGGCAAAAATGAGCCAACCCGCAAAAAATGAGTCGGGTTGGGTTGACATAAATGAGCTGCCAACACGAGCCAGCTCAAAAAAAAAAAACGAGCCAACTCGCGGGTAAAACAGGCCTGCTCGCGGGTTGAGTTTTTTTTTTTAAATTAAAAAAAAAATATCAAAAGAGCCAAGTAGCCAACCCAAGTTACCCAACTGCCGTCACTTTCTTTCTTCGTTATATTTTTTTGTCCAACCCTAATCTTCTCACTTTATCATTTCTCCATTATCAACTCTTTTTTTTAGTTTTCTAGTTTTTGGTTCTGTTTTTAGCACAATCGAGATATATATGTATATTTTTCGTTGCGAAAACGAATGTCCGTAATTGCGTTGTGTTTGTTTTTAGCTTCGTATTGCCACTTATAATTGGTTCGAAAAATCTTCGAACTTTGAAGCTGATTGGGTGTTTGGGCGATTGGGATGAGACTCTGGAGAAGATTGGATTGTTAAACGTTGTGTTAATTGAAGTTCACCTTGAGAAGATTCAAGTTAGTGATGTGGGTCTTAATGGGATATCTAATTGCTTGGGCTTGGAAACTTTGCACATTGTGAAAACCGCTGAGTGCTCCAACTTGGGGATTTCTGTAGTTGCTGAGAGATGCAAGCTATTGAGAAAGCTTCACATTGATGGATGGAGGACTAATAGGATTGGTGATGATGGGTTGATTGCTATTGCCAAACATGGTTTGAGTTTACAAGAACTTTTTTTCGAGCAAACCCGCGAGCAATATTTTGAGCTTACCCTCGAGCTATTTTTTGAGCCAATCTGCGAGCTTTTTTTTGAGCCAACCCTAAACTGTCTCGGGTCGGGTTGGATTGGGTTTTTGGCTCATTTTTTTCGAGCCAACTCTAACCCGTCTCGTTTTTTCGGATTGAATGCGAATTGGGCCGGGTCGAGCCGAGTTGGCCCGTTTTGCCAACCCTAGCTATTAGGATGACTGCAGAGTTTTGAGTCGATGATGTTGTGTGGTTTTAAAGTCTTGAGCTATTGATGCCATGTGTCAGTATACCAACGCAGGATAGACATGTAAGAACCCGCACCGTTAATTAAGGAAGTTAATTAATTAATTATGAGAAATTAGGAAATAATTCCATAATTAACCCTAATAATTATTATGAGGCTTAAATAATTATGGTAAGTGAGTAATAATGCTAGAAGTCGCTTTTCTGACGAAAAGTGCAGATACCAGTTCTGCTACTCGGTATAAATGCGTACCGATGAAGTATCCCGAAAAAATAATGAAAAGTGTGTATATGTCACTAGAATAATATATAGGACTTGTAAAACAAGTTTCAAGTTAAAATAATGAGAACTGGTGCCAGAACTGATACTGGCTATGGAAAAGCGCGTACCGAAAAGGTGCTGCAAAAAATAAAATAAAAATATGATAAATCTTAGAAAAATGGGCAGGTCCAGAATCCTAAGTTTGGGATTAAAATGCTAAGCGTAGCATTTAACGTTAAAACAGTGCGATTAAGACTTAAGTGACTATATATACCTAGTGGCACATGATCCTAGGTCTATTATGTGCCTCCATCGTTGGAATTTCTGAAGCCTTGTGACCAGCCACCTTGTCACTCTCTTCCTTCTTCATTTTCTCACCAAAGACACCACCTTTGATCATTGTTCCTTATCTTGATCAACATATCTTGGTGTGAGCTACCTTGTGTGAGTGAGAGGACCTTGTTTCTGAGTTTGTGCTACTGTTGGGAAGAATTTGAAGGCTGAGTTTCTTTGTGTGAGTGTTGAGAGCCTTTTCCTTGGTTGTGGGAGCTTCAAGGTGTGATCTTTGAAGAGAAAAGTTCTTGCTTGGGTGTCATTTTCGTGCACCCTTGAAGTCAGTATCTTGGAGCTGACTTGTGAGCTCCAAGAGCACCTTTGGTTTGCTGTTTTTAGCCTTGGGTAAGTTCACCTAACTTGATCATGAGTTAAAAATGTATATGAACTTAAAAGGGATTAAAAATGCATGCTTGGACGTTTTAATGAAGTAAAAACTAAACCTTTGAAGTGATATCTCGCGAAATGCAGAAATTGTATTCTGTCGCGAAATATCCGGATATTGTATCCGGATATTGATATGCGGATATGATATCCGGATATGGAGTTCTGTGATATCCGGATATGCATATCCGGATATCATATCCGGATATTCCGGATATGCATATCCGGATATTCCGGATATGCATATCCGGGTATGATATCCGGATATTGATATCCGGATATGCCCCCGACAAATATTTAGATATTCTAGGTTTTCGAGAACAGTAACGGTACTGTTCATACAGAACTGAGTTATGGGTTTGTGGACCCTAGATTGTGGAAGTTGAACTTCTGTAATAACTTATTTAAGTCAAAATCAAGTGATTAAGGGCTTGTGGCTTTGTGAAAAGCCTTAAGACATGAAACGTAAGGAAAGACGTTGTCTTTATGTCGTATAATTGTTAAGTATGATTATTGATATGATGATTGGTCCAAAACAGATTGTGATTCTGCTATGTTTGGACTTTGAGCTTGTGTGGACTTTTGGCATTGGATAATTAGCTTGCAAGATAAGCTTTCGTGTCCTCGGTTTAGCCATTGTATGTTCCACCATGTCCTATGGGGGATGGTTTATATGCATGATGTGTTTCCATATACTGTTTTATTGAAATGCTATGGAGCTATTAAGTGCAAAATGCTTATGATATGTATGTGGTGTTTCGCCTAGCCAGGAAGCCATGGGGAGGCGGGTACAACATGGGCGTGTACTGTGTGGGTAATAGATGTATTCCTGCACTTCTCTGATCAGTAGAATAGTTATAACACACATGACATGATTATCTGCTGCATTGCACTGTTTTGGAACTGATATTGAAATACTGCTTTTAGAACTTATATTGCACATGTAAGTGAGCTTGGGGTGGAAGATCCTTGAGGACCCCTTGTCTTACTGAGATTTCTGTTTAGAGATCTCACCCCACGTTTGGGGCACATATTTCAGGTTCAGGTAATGCGAGGGTTGAGACCTCTAGCGGCAGGAGGCCGGAGCTTTGCTGATTGCATGCTATTATGATGATTTTGCTGGATGCTGACATTGCTTTATCTTTACTATCATGTTGTTTGATTTGAGATTGCTGTTGGGCGTTGTTGCCTTATTGGGTGAGCATGGGGATTGTCCATGCCACATTGACTTGACTTTATGTTTTTAGTTGTTTCAAGTTGTATAATTGTATCAGGATTATGTCCGGACTACGTGTTGTAGATCCGTGACTTAGATACTCACTTATTTATTTATGAGGTATTTCAGTTAGCTGTCTATTTGTAATTTACATACAGACAATGTTTTGAAAATGAATTAGGTAATTCAACTTGGTAATGATAATGACATCATAATTGAACAGAAAAAGAAATTTTGCAAATTTTAATTAAGCGTAGCTTAATACGATGACATGTTAACAAACCGGGTTAACACATGGTGTTACATTTTATGGTATCAGAGCACTTTCTAGGGAAATTCCTGTATGTATTGCAATAACTTAAGATGTTTTGTTGTGAGTTGTGTCTGTGTGTTCTCTCTATTGGGTTTTGCTATAATAATGCATATGTGACCCCATGGCGTGGGCCTGATCAACTCATTCTTTGTGTAACTTGTGCAGAGTAATGGTACTACCTCGGAGGATCTGAGACACTAGCGGGGATCAACCTGATCCTGTCTTGGCTGCATTGGCTGAGATGCAGGCGGCTAGACAAGCCGACCAGGAGGCCATGAGATTGGCAAACCAGGCTATGCTGGACGCCGTCAGAGAGGCAAACAGGAAAGCCACTGAGGATGTTTTGGAGGCAAACTGTCTGGCGAACATGACTATGATGAGGGTCATGTTGGAAGAGATGAGGGCTGGTCCTGCTGTTAGTCAGTTCCCTCCACCACCACCTCCACCTCCACCTCCACCTAGTCTGCAGGACGAAAGCCAGAGCCATGTTGAGGGCACTGGTCAACTCACTAGGGTGATGGAACCCTATGTGGAGCCTACTGAAGATCGTGATGTGATTGATCGCCGGCTTAATGCTTTCCGCAAGCATAAGCCACCTACCTTTGATGGGTCTTATGATCCTATTGCTGCGGCGAGATGGCTACAGGCGTTGGACAAGATCTTCCGGGTCATGCAGTGTACTGATCCGCCAAAGCTGATGTTCGCCACATACATGCTGGAGGGCGATGCCCATGAGTGGTGGATGAACACCTCTCACGCTTTTGAGATGCAGGGTCATGTTATGACATGACCATTCTTTGAGGATTGCTTTCTGGGTCGGTACTTCCCTTATGATGCGCAGGAGAGGAAGCAGGGGGAGTTCGACAGGTTGGTGCAGGGCTCGTTGTTTGTTGACGAGTACCTGGTCAAGTTTAATGAGCTGGTGAATTTTGCACACTTTCGGATGGCTATGCCTACTCCGACCTTTTTGGCTGCTAAGTTTCGTAGGGGACTTAGTGAGGAGATAGCTGTTCCTCTTGCTGGAGCGGCTTCGAGAGATTTTGGGACACTGGTGCAGCAGTGTCGGGACATCGAGGATGTCTGCATTTCGAGTAAGGCCAAGAACGACAAAATTGCTGAGACCAAAGGATCTAGTAGTTCCACTTCCTGGAGGGACAGGAAGTTCGCTGGCAAGGACAAAGGGAAGCAGTTGGCAGCTAGGCAAGCGCCAAATCAGTTCAAGAGGACTTCCACTCAAGGGAGTACAACGAGACCTTCTACTCCCAGATGCACGGGATGTAGGAGGGTTCATCTGGGGCCGTGTGCTACCGGTCAGACTATATGTTTCCAGTGTGGCGAGGAGAGCCACTATGCTAGAGATTGTCCGTTGTCGACGGCGAGAGCTGCAACAGTTCGGGCAGTTCCATTACAGATGGTTCCCCTTCCACCTACAGCGGCACCTGTTGCGCCACCTGCCACAGGGTGAGTTTACACTTTGGATCGACAGCAGTCAGACCGAGCTCCGAACCTTATCAGAGGTACTGTTTCCATTGGTGGATCTTCGGTTGATGTATTGTTTGACTCCGGTGCTACGCATTCCTTCATTGCTACCCCGATCGTTGTGGGGGCTTGAGTTGCCCATGTTTGTGCTTTCTCTACCGTTGCGGGTGACCACCGCCACCGGAGAAATGTGTGATTCTACCACTGTTCATCGAGATGTCATGTTCCAGTGGGATGACCGTGATTACTCGGTTGATCTAATTGTATTGCCGATGACCAATTTGGAGATTATTCTGGGCATGGATTGGTTGTCCAGAAATTGTGTGATGATTGACTGTTGCGCCAAGCGAGTTGTGATGTCTCCGGGTGATTCCACAGCCAGTTCCTCGCCTTTTATTTCATTGCTGCAGGTTAGGAGAGCCTTGAAAGCAGGGGCATTTGGTTATGTCATGTTGGGAGGTTTGGTGAGTGGGTCACATGAGGATATCACTGGCATTCCTGTGGTGAGGGAATTCCTCGAAGTGTTTCCCGAGGAGATTCCTGAGTTTCCGCCACAGCAGGAGATAGAGTTCTCCATTGACTTGTTGCTTGGTGTGGGGCCTATTTCATTAGCTCCATACCGGATGTCGCCACCAGAGTTGGCTGAGCTGAAGAAGCATATTGAAGATCTTTCGGCGAAAGACTTCATTCGACCGAGTGTTTCTCCATGGGGAGCACCAGTCATCTTTGTGAAAAAGAAAGATGGGACCATGCAATTGTGCACCGATTACAGGCAGCTGAAGAAGGTGACAATCAAGAACAAGTATCCCCTTCCGCGTATTGATGATCTGTTGGATCAGCTGAAGGGCGCTTATGTGTACTCGAAGATTGATCTCCGGTCCGGATACTATCAGATTCGGGTGAAGCCGGAGGATGTCCCTAAGACCGCATTTCGTTCGAGATACGATCATTATGAGTATTTGGTGATTCCTTTTGGACTTACCAATGCACCCTAGTGTTCATGGATTACATGAACAGGATTTTCCAGCCGTACCTGGATCAGTTTGTGATCGTCTTCATTGACGATATCTTGATATACTCTAAGACGGAGGAAGAGCATGCTGAGCACTTGAGGATTGTGTTGCAAGTGCTGAAGGAGAAAAAGTTTTATGCTAAGCCTTCGAAGTGTGAGTTTTGGCTCAAGTATGTGAAGTTTCTTGGGCATGTGATTTCTGCAGAGGGAGTTGCAGTGGATCCAAACAAGATTGAGGCCATGCTTGATTGGGAGAGGCCTAAGACGGTTACCGAAGTGAGGAGTTTTCTGGGTTTGGCAGGTTACTACCGGAGGTTCATCCAAGGATTCTCAATGTTGGTTCTGCCAATGAATCGCCTTACCCGGAAGGAGACTCCATTTGTGTGAACTCACGAGTGTGAGGAATGTTTTCTGGAGTTAAAGGAGAGACTGACTACCGCACCTGTGTTGGTCCTTCCTGATCCTGCTGAGGAAGTTGAGCTTTACACTAACGCCTCCGGAAAGGGGCTCGGATGTGTGTTGATGCAGTTGGGCAAAATGATTGCCTATGCTTCGAGGCAGTTGAAGCCTCATGAGGAGAACTACCCGACTCATGATTTGGAGTTGGCTGCTATTGTGTTTGCTTTCAAGATTTGAAGGCATCATCTTTTTGGTATGAAGTTTGCCGTGTTCAGTGATCATAAGAGTTTGAAGTATCTATTTAATCAAAAAGAACTGAACATCAGATAGAGGAGATGGATGGAGTATCTGAAGGACTACTACTTCGAGTTGAAGTACCATCCTGGCAAGGCCAATGTGGTAGCTGATGTTTTGAGTCGGAAGTCCATGAGTCTATCCAGTTTGACCATGGGTGATTATGACATCATTGAGCAGTTTCGAGATCTGACAGTGACTTCCTTGTTTGGGGGTGCACTTCTCGAAATGGAAATCGTGCAAGTGGAGAACGAGCTCATGGAAAAGATCAAAGAGGCGCAAGTACAGAGAGAGTGCCTAGATTATGTGAAGAACCAGGACGATGTGTCCTGGAATGAGGATGGACTGTTGACCTTTCAGGAGAGGATTGTGGTTTCTCGAGGTCCTTTGACGGTTGAGGTGATGACAGAGGCTCATAAGGGCCAGTTTACTGTCCACCCTGGTGCTACAAAGATGTATCAGGACTTGAAGAGGAACTATTGGTGGCCGGGCATGAAGAAGGACACTGCTGTTTTTGTGTCCAAGTGCTTGATTTGCTAGAAGGTGAAGATAGAATACCAGAAGCCGTTTGGTAAACTTCAACCTCTTGAGATTCCGTAATGGAAATGGGATAGCAATTCCATGGACTTCGTGGTGGGATTGCCGAAGACTCAGGCTGGTTGCGACTCTATCTGGGTCATTGTGGACAGATTGACCAAGTCTGCCCACTTTCTTCTGGTGAAGGTGACCTTCACTACTGAGCAGTTGGAAGACTATATGTTCGCGAGATTGTGAGACTTAACGGGGTACCCGAGAGTATCATTAGTGATAGGGACCCGAAGTTCACATCTTGGTTCTGGGAGGCGCTGCAGGAGGCTTTTGGTATGCAGTTGAGACTGAGTACAACCTATCACCCTCAGACTAATGGACAGACTGAGCGAACCATCCAGAAATTGGAGGACATGTTGAGGGCTTGCACTTTGGAGCAGGGTTCAGCATGGGATAGGTACCTGCCATTGGTTGAGTTTTCATACAACAACAGTTTCCATGCTAGCCTGGGCATGGCACCCTACGAGGCGTTGTATGGTAGGAGGTGTCGGACTACCTGCTGGTCTGAGGTTGGAGATAAGGAGCTGTTTGGCTTGGACTTTGTCCAAGATACTATCCTGCAGATCCAGTTGATCAGGAAAAAGCTGAAGCAGGCGCAGAATCGCCAGAAGAGTTACTATGATGTGAGGCATCGTCCACTGGAGTTCAGTGAGGGTGAGCACGTGTTTGTGAGACTCTCACCTGTCATCGGTGTTGGTCGGGCACTTGGAGTGAGGAAGCTGAGCCCGCGGTTCATTTGGCCATACCAGATACTTGGTAGAGTAGGACCTGTTGCCTACCGGCTTGCCTTGTCCCCGAACTTGGCCAACATCCACGACATGTTTCACGTGTCTCAGCTTCGCAAATATGTAGCGGATCCTTCGCACGTGGTGCAACCGGATGATGTGGAGGTTCGGGAGAACCTAAAGACTCCCGTCGGACCACTCAAGATTCTCGATCGTGGCGAGAAGCAGCTGAGGAGTAAGATCATTCCGATGGTCAAAGTGGAGTGGACTGGGAGAACTCCTGAGGAGTGAACTTGAGAGCGAGAGGACGAGCTTCTTCGACAGTATCCCAACTTCCGAGACAAGTATATTCTGATTTTGAGGACAAAATCCTAAAATATGGGGTGAATGTAAGAACTCGCACCGTTAATTAAGGAAGTTAATTAATTAATTATGAGAAATTAGGAAATAATTCCATAATTGACCCTAATAATTATTATGAGGCTTATATAATTATGGTAAGAGAGTAATAATGCTGGAAGTCACTTTTCTGACGAAAAGTGCAGATACCGGTTCTGCTACTCGGTATAAATGCGTACCGATGAAGTATCCCGAAAAATTATGAAAAGTGTGTATATGTCACTAGAATAATATATAGGACTTGTAAAACAAGTTTCAAGTCAAAATAATGAGAACTGGTGCCAGAATTGATACTGGCTATGGAAAATCGCGTGCCTGAAAGGTGCTGCGAAAAATAAAATAAAAGTATGATAAATTTTAGAAAAATGAGTAGGTCCAGAATCCTAAATTTGGGATTAAAATGCTAAGCGTATCATTTAGCGCTAATACAGTGCGATTAAGACTTAAGTGACATATATACCTAGTGGCACATGATCCTAGGTCTATTATGTGCCTCCATCGTTGGAATTTCTGAAGCCTTGTGACCAGCCACCTTGTCAATCTCTTCCTTCTTCATTTTCTCACCAAAGACACCACATTTGATCATTGTTCCTTCTCTTGATCAACATATCTTGGTGTGAGCTACCTTGTGTGAGTGAGAGGACCTTGTTTCTGAGTTTGTGCCACTGTTGGGAAGAGTTTGAGGGCTGAGTTTCTTTGTGTGAGTGTTGAGAGCCTTTTCCTTGGTTGTGGGAACTTCAAGGTGTGATCTTTGAAGAGAAAGGTTCTTACTTGGATGTCATTTTCGTGCACCCTTGAAGTCAGTACCTTGGAGCTGGCTTGTGAGCTCCAAGAGCACATTTGGTTTGCTGTTTCGAGCCTTGGGTAAGTTCACCTAACTTGATCATGAGTTTTCTTGGTTTAAAGGTTGAGTCTTGGCATGTTAATGAGTTAAACAAGTAACAACCTGTATATGAAATAAAAGGGATTAAAAATACATGTTTGGACGTTTTAATGAAGTAAAAACTAAACCTTTGGAGTGATATCTCGCAAAATGTAGAAACTGCATTCTGTCGCGAAATATCCAGATATCGATATCCGGATATGGGGTTCTGTGATATCCGAATATGGATATCCGGATATGATATCTGTAAGAACCAGCACCGTTAATTAAGGAAATTAATTAATTCGATGTGAAAATTAGGAAATAATTCCATAATTGACCCTAATAATGATTATGAGGCTTAAATAAATATGGTAAGTGATTTATAATGCTGAAAGTCGATTTTCTGATGAAAAGTGCAGATACTGATTCTGCTACTCGGTATAAATGCGTACCAAAAAAGTATCCCGGAAAATTATAATAAGTGCATGAATATTCCTAGAATATTCTATAGGACTAGTAAAACAAGTTTCAGGTCAAAATAATGAAAATGGTGCCAGAATCGATACTGGCTATGGAAAAGCGCGTACCAGAAAGGTGCTGCGAAAAATAAAATAAAAATATGACAAATCTTAGAAAAATGAGTAGGTTCAGAATCCTAAGTTTGGGATCAAAATGCTAAGCGTAGCAATTAACGTTAATACTGTGTGTTTAATTCTTAAGTGGTTATAAATAGCCTTGGTACAAGATCCTAGGTCTATTTTGGAGCCTCCATCGTATGAAATTATGGTGCTTGTGAGTCAGCCACCCTTTGCCACCTTCTTCTCCATTTTGTGAGCCAAAGAGCTTCCTTTCTTCTTGGTTTCTTCACCAAATCACTTTGGGCTTGTGAGAGCTTGCATGGTGAGGGAGTGTGAGGGTACATTCTGAGTTTCCATCCATTGTGAGTGGGTGTGGGTGCTGACTTTGTGTGGTTTGGTTTGTGGGAATCTTGGAGTTGGCTTTTGAGCTTCAAGGTGTGAACTTTGTGGAGAAAGAACCCACCTTGGTGTGCCATTTTCGTGTTTGAACCAAGTCAGAACTGGAAGAGTTGTTTGGTGAGCTCTTTGAGCATTTCTTGTTGAGTTTCAAGCTTTGGTAAGTTTCACCATCTTTGATCATGAGTTTTAATGGGTAAAGGAGATGTCTTGGCTTGTTTAATGAATTAAACAAGTAACCACCCTGTATATGAACCTAAAGAAGTGTAAAAATGCATGCTTGGACGTTGGAATGGGTAAAAAATCCAACCTTTAGAAGGATATCTCGCGAAATGCAGAACTGCATTCTGTCGCGAAATATTCGGATATGCATATCCGGATATTATGGGGTTCTGGATATCCGGATATTGATATCCGGATATTGGCAGAGAGATATCCGAATATTGATATCCAGATATTCCCCCGACGAATATCCGGATATTCTGGGTTTTCGAAGAACAGTAGCTGCACTGTTCATACATAAGGCTATTGGGGGTTTGCGGACCCTAGATTGATGAAGTTGAACTTCTGTAATAATTAAACTAAGTCAGAATCAAGTGATAAAGGGCTTGGGACTTTGTGAAAAGCCTAAAGACGTAAAACGTAAAAGAGTAGCGTTGTCTTTATGTTTATGCTTATGAGCTATCTTATTGATATGACTGCTGGTCCAAATCAGATTGTGATTCTGCTGTGTTTGGACTTTGAGCTTTGGTTGGACTCTTGGCTTGGATTGTTAGCTTGCAAGGTAAGCTTTCGTGTCCTCGATTTAGCCATGTTGTGGTTCCACCATGTCCCATGGGGGTATGGTTATATGCATGTTGTGTTACATGCTTTGAGTATTTGAAATGCTTTTGAACTGGTATGTGCAATGGCTTATAATATGTATGTGTTGTTTCCACTTAGTCGGTAAGCCTGAGTATGTAGCGTCATACAAGATGGTGAGCCAGTGGGTGGGTGCAAGTGGCGTCTTGCATATTGTGTGGGTAATAGACGTATTCGTGCATTTTCTCTGATCAGTAGAATAGAATTGACACACATGACATGATTAACTGTTGCATTGCACTATTTTGGAAATTATATTGTTAAACTGCTTTTGAACTTATATTGCACATGTAAGTGAGCTTGGGGTGGAAGATCCTTGAGGACCCCTTGTCTTACTGAGATTTCTGGTTTAGAGATCTCACCCCACGTTTGGGGACGCTTATTTCAGGTTCAGGTAATTTGGGGGCTGATGCCTCTGGCGACAGGAGGCCGGAGCTTAGTTGATGATTATTGCTGTTTATATTTATGTTGGCATGACTGGATTTGGTTGCTGTTATGTTTTCTGCCATTTATGATTTTGAGTTGAGACTTATGTTGGGCTTTGTTGCCTTATTTGGGTGAGCATGGGGTTTGTCCATGTCACTTGGTCGTTAGTCTTTTAGTTGGAGTTGTATAAACTATCAGGATTTGTCCGATCTACGTGTTGTAGTTCCGTGACTAGAGACATATTTATGCTGTTTAATTAATAAGGTATTTCAGTTAGCTGTCTTTTGCAATTTACATACAGGCAATGTTTTTATCAATTGATTAATTAAGCAAGTTGGTAAGGATAATGACATCATAATTGAAAAGAAAAAGATATTTCGCAATTTTAGTTAAGCGCAGCTTAATACGATGATATGATAACATACCAGATACATATACGGGGTGTTACAATATCCGGATATGATATCCGAATATTGATATCCGGATATGCCTCCGACAAATATCCGTATATTCTGGGTTTTCGAGAACAGTAACTGTACTGTTCATACAGAACTGAGTTATGGGTTTGTGGACCCTAGATTGTGAAAGTTGAACTTCTGTAATAACTTATTTAAGTCAGAATCAAGTGATTAAGGGCTTGTGGCTTTGTGAAAAGCCTTAAGACATGAAACGTAAGGAAAGGCGTTGTCTTTATGTCGTATAATTGTTAAGTATGATTATTGATATGATGATTGGTCCAAAACAGATTGTGATTCTGCTGTGTTTGGACTTTGAGCTTGTGTGGACTCTTGGCATTGGATAGTTAGCTTGCAAGGTAAGTTTTCGTGTCCTCGGTTTAGCCATTGTATGTTCCACCATGTCCCATGGGTGGATGGTTTATATGTATGATGTGTTGCCATGTACTGTTTTATTGAAATGCTATGGAGCTGTTAAGTGCAAAATGCTTATGATATGTATGTGGTGTTTCGCCTAGCCAGGAAGCCATGGGGAGGCGGGTACAACATGGGCGTGTACTGTGTGGGTAATAGATGTATTCCTGCACTTCTCTGATCAGTAGAATAGTTATAACACACATGACATGATTATCTGCTGCATTGCACTGTTTTGGAACTGATATTGAAATACTGCTTTTAGAACTTATATTGCACATGTAAGTGAGCTTGGGGTGGAAGATCCTTGAGGACCCCTTGTCTTACTGAGATTTCTGTTTAGAGATCTCACCCCACGTTTGGGGCACATATTTCAGGTTCAGGTAATGCGAGGGTTGAGACCTCTAGCGGCAGGAGGCCGGAGCTTTGCTGATTGCATGCTATTATGATGATTTTGCTGGATGCTGACATTGCTTTATCTTTACTGTCATGTTGTTTGATTTGAGACTGCTGTTGGGCGTTGTTGCCTTATTGGGTGAGCATGAGGATTGTCCATGCCACATTGACTTGACTTTATGTTTTTAGTTGTTTCAAGTTGTATAATTGTATCAGGATTATGTCCGGACTACGTGTTGTAGATCCGTGACTTAGATACTCACTTATTTATTTATGAGGTATTTCAGTTAGCTGTCTATTTGCAATTTACATACAGACAATATTTTGAAAATGAATTAGGTAATTCAACTTGGTAATGATAATGACATCATAATTGAACAGAAAAAGAAATTTTGCAAATTTTAATTAAGCGTAGCTTAATACGATGATATGTTAACAAACCGGGTTAACACGAGGTGTTACAAGACACGTCTGACTTCTTGGGCCATTCATGGACTGAGCCTTATATCTCGCGTGGGATTGGTCCAGATCAATTATTTAAAAAATGTTTGAATAATTTATCATTAAACATTTATAAAATAAGTTATTTTTTGACTGGTTCAAGGAAGAAATCTTACAATTTACATCTTGGACTTTTCAGTTTTCATACAAATTCTTACAATTTCGCTATCATATACTAGTTATTTACACATATTCCAATTACAATAATGTTCAAATATTATGATTTTGAATACGCCTATTAAGTAAGCCAAGCTAAACGGGGTACCTGACGCACAAGAAACAGGTTCTTTCCCTCTTCAAATTCACTCAATCTGTCGTACATACTTCATTGTATTTTATTTCCTTTGCCGTTTTCTCAAAGACCCCTAATTAAATTCTGAAACCACGTGCATAGATATTCAAACCAAGTCCTCTTCTGTGACACAGGGTGACTTCAGCACAAGAGTTTCTAGCTGTATTTCGTGTAAAATATTTATATATCTATGGGAAGATTTATCCACAACAATTATAATTTTACGTGTAGATGTAGTTCCATCTTAGTTGATCGATGAATTTCTGGTTACGCGCCTTATGTATAATATAATTGTCAATAACGTGTCAATAATGAATGGAATCTGAAGAATATCCCGTTTATGGCTGGAGCAATAACAATAAAAAATGTGTTTTTTATAAAATATATGTAAAATGTTTTTTAATTAGATCATTCATTACATATACAAAACTCTATCTATATATAATTACTAAAACAAGGATTTATCACACCAAATGCTATATAAAGCAATAACAAAAAAATTTAAGAAAAAAAACCATAGATAGTTTACTTTATAATATTTATTACAAAATGACTTATATATATATAATGACTTATATATATATATATATATATATATATATATATATATATATATAGAGGCAGGATCCTTTGACACTGGTGTCAAAGAAAAAGTTTGACACCTCATTTGAGAGCCGTTAGATTAAAAAAAATCAATGGTGTCACATGCTTACAAATCAGAATCGTTGATTTTTTTTAATCTAACGGCTCTCAGATGAGGTGTCAAACTTTTTCTTTGACACCGGTGTCAAAGGATCCTGTCTCATATATATATATATATATATATGGTAAAATCATTTCTGCAGCCGCTTTACTTACAACAACGACAGGTGTATGGTTATGATTTCCTACATTTAATGCTTTCATCCTTTGTATGGTTATGATTCCTCGCATTTAATGCTTTCAAGTATATATATGGCAAGTATTTGATTGTTGCACGTACAGCAGCTGCAGAAATATAAACCCCTATATATATGTATATATATATATATATATATATATATATATATATATATATATATGGAGTTATTATTTGTACTGTCATTGTATATAACGTTTCGTACTGTAAGCTAAAACTGACGCCGTTTTGGATAGTATAAAAAAGTTCGCATCCAAAATTAACTGTTGAAAATAAAAATATTATATTTTTTTTTTTGGTATCCAAAATATTATATTTATTTCCACATTTGTATGATTATGATTATCCATATTTAATATTTTATATTTATTTTAGTGATAATTCCCCATATTTATTGCCTCTACACTATAAAACGACGTAGTTTTATATGACTGCACCAATGCTTAGGTGCAGTTATTGTACATCCGACAAACCCTATCTATATATATATATATATATATATATGGGATATGTTATTCTACCTACCAATTTTTCTGCCTACCTGTGCCTACCACTCTAAAACACCATTAGATCAGAATATTAACTAACATTTATCTTTCTCTCTCTTCTTAAGATTCTGATCTAACGGTGTTGGAGGGTGGTAGGCAAAGGTAGACAGAAAAAATGGTAGGTAGAATAACCTATCCTTATATATATAGGAAAAAATGTTTACCCTTTTAAATGACACAACTTATATCATTTCACTCTAACAAAGAGGTGAGATCTACACTTTATATTTTTTTGTCCACTCTCTCTCCTCATTTATGTATCTTTTCTCTCACTTAAAATAACATAACTTTACATCCTTTAAAATGATACACATTTTTCCACACACACACATATATATATAAGTTAACCAAACCCTACTTACCTTTTTGATGTGAGTTGGCTCCTTCTGGTATTCCCACAAGCTTCGACTATTTGAACTGGCCATGAGACTAATTTGGAGTGCGAGACGGGTGTATGATGAAGATATTTAAATACCTCACAAAGGTAGTATGTGGGGATCGAACCAATACCCCTTTTTCTTTTCACTTACTTATCTCTCTTGCTACTAACTGAGTTACCACCATTTGCTATTAAAAAAATATGTTTGATTGTAATAAGTCATCCCATAATTTTTTTTAAACCATGTTGCAAAAAATAATAAGAATATCTCTATCCATTCAGATGAGATCAATTCTCTTCATTACCTCAAATTGTTTCGTCTAAAAATTAAACCATAAACCTTCCAAATTCAACTGCTCGTTTCTTGGGCACAATCCACTTACCTGCCACTACCCCTTGGGGACTAAATTTTCTTTAACTATATGGTTAGTTTATTCGCACGGTGACGGCAGGGCTGGTTGCTGAAAAAGTCCCTTCATTTATTCACTCAATGTCGGCAAAATTCTTGGCTACTTATTGGTGCCAATCACTTCTTATATATTTGCCTATTTTTTCATGTGTGGACCACACTCCCACTTGCACTCATTTTCAACATTTAAATATGGGAAACATTAAGATATCCTTCAAATTCTACTCATCAACAAACAGAATAATTCATATCTGCAAGAAGACCCATGTTTTCTGCTCTCTCTCTCTCACACACCCTTTCTGGGAGGACAACGTTAAATGTTCCTAGATTGAAAATATTTGACGAGCAATGTAGAAAAGGTGCATCCTTTTTTACGTCACATTAAAAGTCTTCCTCTTTCTCAAGTTTCAGAACTAATACAAACCACTAACAGAGGTAAGTATCACTCTCCTTCTCATCCTTTATTCCATTATCATTTAAATTCTTTACCAAATTTTCTTGATATGGATTTGCATATATCATTTTCTTTAGGTCATGTGGCCTGCATTAGTGGCTAATAAGATACTCAACAAGCGACTGGGAAGCAGTGATTTTATAACAGATTATCCAAATTATACAGAACCCTTGTTGGGTATTACAAGTAATGATCAATCATCTCTGAGACCTAAGGCTATTCTTAATGATCACAAGGACATAGAAAAGTACAAGTAAGAAGAAAAACACCCTCTTACTAATTTTATATTCCTATCTATCTGATATCTTATGCAGAACAGCATATACAGAAAAAGCTGCAGTATATATGTTGTTTGAGTTCATTTCTCTATCTTTCTGACATCCTTTTTCTTTATTCCTTTAAGGGTTTTTGTCAGCACATGGAACGTAGGTGGGGTTGCACCAGATGAAGGATTGAATATAGAGAATTTGTTGGAGATATGCAGCAACTCCTTTGACATCTATGTACTTGGGTATTGTCAGCACTGCTTCAGGATTTCTAGCATAGAATAACTAGTTGAGAAAGTATATTTATTATAATATTATGCATGTAGCAATTTCATGTACTTAATTACTTTTAACTGTGTTTAACTACAATCCAGGTTTCAAGAAATTGTGCCTCTAAAAGCATCAAATGTGTTGGGATCTGAAAATAGTAAGATTTCTAAGAAATGGAATTCCATAATCAGAGAAGCTTTGAACAAGAGGGCACAAGATCAACGTGATAATAAAAAGCAACAGCTGAAGAATGTTTATCCCAATAAAGAAGGAAATCCAACTCAGCACACTAAAACCCCACAAGATTTCCAGTGCATCATTAGCAAGCAAATGGTTGGTATATTGATATCTGTCTGGGCTAGGAGAGACCTTAGTCCATTCATTCAACATCCAAGTGTCTCATGTGTAGGGTGTGGCATCATGGGCTGCTTAGGGAACAAGGTGACCTAACCAAACCCCACTTAATTGATATTAGTTTAACACTTCAACATATATATGTATTTAATCATCACTGTCTACGTACATCACATTCGATAAGTAGTGTCCAATAGGCTTAAACTTCATATATAAATTGGTAGTGTCCAATAGCTTAACGATTGGTTTCGATTTCGAGTCCTGAATACGTAGCTGTATTAAAATTCGAGTATGAAGACTGTTAGAGAGACATAATATAAAAATCATTGATGAACCTTCACTTATTAGCTTGAGTTGTTTAGGTGAGATGGTTACTTTACATGGTCGGTGATCACGAGTTTGATCCTCACCACTCCGTTTTCTATTGAAATTAAGTAAGTATAAGGTAGAAACAAAAAAAAAAAGTATTCATGCTTCAAGTCCAAAGAGCTTTTTGTGTGAGAGGGTGTGTTAGAGAGATATAATATAAAAATTATTGATGACATTCACTTCTCCGCTTAAGCTTTTAAGTTGAATTGATTCTTTACATTAAGATGAAAAGTTAAGGTCTATCAATGATTTTTATATTATATCTTTCTAACAGAGAATTTTACTGTTCTTGTGATTATGCTCGGCTCGACTGAATTAGTCGATTAATTGATGAAGGTGGAAAAAAAGTTCATATGTGAATTGGTTATCTAGGAATCCTTTTTGTATTTAATTTCTTTTTCCTGTAATTTAACTTTTTCTCTTTCCTTTCACAACTTTGATTAATTTGCAGGGTTCTGTATCTGTGAGATTTATGTTACATGAAACAAGCTTCTGCTTTGTGTGCAGTCATCTAGCTTCTGGAGGAAGAGAGGGCGATGAGAAGCATAGGAACTCTAATGTTACTGAAATATTTTCTAGGACAAGCTTTCCTAAAGGCCCTATGCTTGATTTGCCAAGAAGGATTCTCGATCATGAGTGAGTAATTACAATTGTTTGAAACCGTCCAACCAATCAGTCTTAATAATTGTTTTTTATTTTTTCTTTAATAGTTAGATTCCTTTCCCAACAAATCATGAAAACAAGGTGCGAATATTGAATAATTTATTTGCTGAATATAAATTTTTTATGGCATTTAAAATAAATATTTTTGCTTAAAGAATCATCATTATGGCTAGTCTCCAGCTCTGAATTTGTCCTACTAGATTGAAAGCCGCCAAAACTCTAAAATATTGTTCTTTGTTGGTTTTTATGTTTGTAACTTTTTTTGTTTTTGGGAAGATATTTGTAAGTAAACTATATTATCAATTAATCAATTTTAATAAGCTGTAAGCAAATTGTTCTGCTATAGTGGGACCGTGAGTTGTATACCTAACAAAAAGTGACAAAAAGCACCAAAAAGAATAAAAAACCCTAGAGTACCCAAATAAATAAATAAATAAATACATAAAACAACTTAAGATAACCGTTTGCAGTTATTGAAATATCTCAAAAAGTTAAAAGCATTTGACCTCTTTTGATTACCGAATAATCAAATTGAATTTGCCAACTTGCATTTACTTTGGCGTACATGTTACATTATTTTAAGCATTTAATCACGCCCTGTCTTGTGCAGCTGTGTAATATTTCTTGGAGATTTAAATTACAGAATTTCTCTACCGGAAGAAACGACACGCTTGCTCATTGAAAAAGGAGACTGGGATTCCTTACTACAAAATGAACAGGTATAGGAGGAGCGAAATTGTTTTCTCCTGTAGGAGATAATTAATTATCTCATATTACATAAATATAAAAAGATGTTTTTGCAATTTTTTTTTTGTTTTGTTTTTTTAACTTTGTGGGCTTTATATTTCTTGTTAATGTAGGAAATTTTTTTCTCTCGTATTAAATAAGAGAAGTATTACCCATATAAATATACATCTAAACGGGAGATATCAACTTATATTCTTGTAAATCTAAATTACATTCTTATATTCATTATTAATCATCTCATTTTTATTTAATGATTCACATAATTAATAAAGGATATATTTTTGAGCAAAAAACATATCTCCTATACATTCATCAAAATGTGCCTTGGCCGTTGATCCATTTGCATTTAATGAGTCATATAACTAATTAATTAGAATCGTTAGATATAAATGAGATCAATTACCAACACTAAGAGTGGAATGCATATTGGTCTAAAATGATATGTCCCTATATATATTATTGAAGAAAGGGACAAAGAAAAACTAGCTGGAATTTCTTTTGGTGTATTCCCTAATTAACTTGGATGGAATGAAAATGAAGCTAACGGTGGAGCTAATGAGTGGAAGCATGTTAAGTGGATGGCATGAAGGAGCAATCACATTCGCCCCAACCTACAAGTATTTTCCAAATTCAGATCTGTACTATGGATGTTTTCATCATGGTATAAAGGCAGAAAAGAAGCGAGCACCAGCATGGTAAGAGACATATCACCCAATATATAAGAAATGAATGATCACGCGCGTGACCAAGTTTTAGAAATGATTAAATGTTTTGTATTTTGGTGTTCTTCATTTTAGGTGTGACAGAATAATATGGTTCGGAAAGGGTTTAAAGCAAACTCAGTATGCTAGAAGTGAATCAAAACTATCGGACCACAGGCCTGTCAAGGCATTGTTTACAGCAGAAGCAAGGGTTTCAGCAGCATTGGAAAACTTTCAAAGCTTGTTTCTGTCAGAGAGATTTGAAGAAATTAAAACTCACTTTGAATTTTCTCCCACTGATGAGTATGTATGTAGAAAGCAATTAAGTTTTCGGTTGTAAACCATTAATGTTCTTATGTATATACACGTTTTGTTTTACATCTAAAAAACTATAGAAGTTAAGAAGAAATTGAGAACGAAATCGAAATAGAGAAATTTCTAGCAGATGACATGTGATTAGTTGTTTTATTGTCCAGTCTTTTCAATTATCTAATAGAAGATGGAAATTTTTATTTTTATTTCTCCCCATTATTGATCAATTACTCGATTAATTCGTTTCGAGTTAGACATGACTATAAGAGTGGTAAAACTTCACCTATCAAATTTTTAGTACTGTATATCTAGAGGTCAAACTTTAAATCATTGATTAATTAAGTTGAAACATTCCTTAGCAGTTCATCCACATACTTGGTGATAAGAATGTAAATATTTCATTGAACATTAAAAACTATAATTCCAAAGTAACTTCTTGTCTTTTGAAGTTTCAACTCTAAAACCTAGACTTTTTGCATTCTGAAGACAAGTAGCCCCTCCAAATTAACAAATACAACTTTTCTATGTAGTTTGAAACCTGAAAATCAAATATATTGTAGGATTCCAATTGTATGATATTATAATATAGTAAAAGAAAAAAATGCATTGAAAATGAAAGACAATTATGTAGCTGACTCCAAATTAACTAATACAACTTTTCTATGTAGTCTGCTACCTGAAAATAAAATATATTGAAGGATTCCAAAAATATAAAGTATAAGCCAATTGTTGAGCAAGTTGGTTACTAGAAGTAATTAATGCCACAAGTTGTTATGTTTGATAGGTACATCACCATCTTATCCTCAATGCATGAAAAAGAGCAGAGTTAAATAATTTTTCCTTTTCAAGGATATGATCGCTATTGTTAAATCTATATTTTCTTAGATATATCATTTTATAAATGCAACTTGCAAGAAGAAATAAGTTATTGTGTATTTTTCTGGCCAATAGTAGCTTGAGGCGTGCAGTCTTTCAACACAAAACAAATAAAAAAGCATCTGTAATTGAGTTTTGTAATACCCTATTGCTCCAACCCCATCTGATGCTGATCTAGATTCGTATTAATTCTCAACCCAAAGCAACCCCATCAATCCTTGCTGTTATTAGTTGCAATTTCCTTTATGAATCAATGCAAATTTATGGTTAATTAATGTATAATTTTTAAAAAAGAGATATTACTTTAAAATGACTTACTAATAAGAACCAACCGTGAACAACCATTTCAACCCAAACCTTCTGGTAATACTTCACAAGATACCTTTCCAGACTTCTTTTTTCCAAGGTGTTTCTGTATTGATTAGAAAATTGTCATTCTGTAGAATAACATTGTTGTTATTGACTTCATTATGTAAGTGCAAAACAAAAATGTTCTTTATTATATCTTGCTGGAAATTCAGCTCTTAGCGTCTGTAGGGGCAAATTAAACCTTGAGAGAAGTGTAAAACACGCCCTGAAGTTTCTGTGCCATATTGTAAATAAAACGTCAACAATTTTTTAGGTTACATTTTCATCCTGCATAATGGCAACATCACTGCTAAGAAAGATGACTTCTGTTAAGAATAAACGTTAAATGTCAGTTTAGTTTTTAATGGGTTTAATTAAGCAGTCAGTTTAATTTTTAATGGTTTTAAATTTGTCAGTTATGGATAGTTTATGAGTCATAAGTTTAGCATTTAATTTTAGGAGTTTTGAAAGTTAAGAGTCAGTCGTTATGTTTTGTTATTAAGTTTGGCTTTAATTGTGGTTTATGGCTATTTAGTGTTGCAGTTTTATAGTCTAGTATATTGTTTGAGAAACATAGAATTTAGAAGCAACAAAGTTTAGTAAAATATTTCACAGAAGTTTGTTCTCTTTCTCCACAAGTCCTCACGACATTCTTGAATAGTTGTTTTATTTGTTGGTTTTGTATTTGAGCTATCCTACAAATTGGTATCAGAGCTATGGAGAGTGTAAGTAATATGGCGTTGCCTAAATTGACAAAAGGGAATTACGAGAATTGGAGTATCCAGATGAAGGCTCTTCTCGGTTCCCAGGAAGCTTGGGAGGTCGTCCAGGAAGGCTTTGCAGAACCAGCGACCACCGCAGGATACACGGCGGCCCAAACTAGAACGTTGAAAGAGACACGTGCAAAGGACAAGGCGGCGTTGTTCATGCTCTTCCGAGCTGTAGATGAGTCCGGCTTTGAAAAGATAGCGAATGCGGAGACCTCAAAGGAAGCGTGGGACATTCTGGCAAATGTCTATAGAGGAGCCAACTGAGTTAAGCAAGTTCGGCTTCAAACCCTTCGTACCGAGTTGGAGGGAATGAAGATGAAGGACACAAAAGGAGTATCCGAGTTCATTACTCGTGTTCAAACCATTGTGAATCAATTGAAACGAAATGGAGAAGATGTAGCGGACACCATAGTGGTGGAGAAGATCTTGAGATCTTTGACCGACAGCATTGAGAACGTGGTATGTGCTATAGAAGAATCCAAAGATCTAGCTACGCTCACCATTGATGAGCTAGCCGGTTCTCTTGAAGCGCATGAGCAACGGAAGAAGAAGAATGAGGAGACTCTTGGACAAGCACTTCAGACCAAACCAACACTTAAAGATGAGAAGGCTCTCTATTCTTAAAACTTCTGAGGTAGAGGACGTGGTCGCGGTGGACGAGGCACTGGCCGTAGTGGTAGAGGCCGAGGCCGAAGTCAAGAAGGTTGTAATTATGAGGTAGGACAATCAAGTCAACAGAACTGGCGTGGAAGAGAAAGAGGTCGACGAGGAGGACGATCATATTATTCCAACGTCGAGCGTTACAAGTGTGGCAAGTTTGGTCACTTTGCGAAAGATTGTAACTCGGACAAGTGTTACAACTGTGGAAAAGTCGGACATTTTGCAAGAGAATGCAGAGAAGAGAAAAGGGTGGAGGAGACATCCAACCTAGCCATAGAAGGGGAGATGAAGGATGGTGTCTTGTTAATGACACACAATGAAGGAAACTCAGATGATGACATGGAGTGGTATCTTGACACGGGTGCGAGTAACCACATGTGCGGACATAAGCATTTCTTCAAGGAGATGAGAAAGGTGGAGACCAGACATGTTTCGTTCGGGGATGCCTCGAAGGTTGAGGTAAAAGGCCGTGGTACGGTATGCTTCCTGCAAAAGGACGGGTTGATTGGCTCAATTCGAGATGTGTACTATGTACCCGACCTAAAAAGCAATATTTTAAGCATGGGTCAATTGATGGAGAAAGGTTACTCGGTTATGATGAAGGACCGAGTATTGTATTTGAAAGATGAGAGAGGTCGGCTGATAGTCCGAGTTGAAATGGGCAGAAATCGAATGTACAAACTGAACTTGAGATGTGTACAGGTCGACTGTTTACAAGCCGAGGTGGAAGACAAGGCGTCACTTTGGCACCTCCGCTTTGGTCACCGACATTATGGTGGTCTAATCGAGCTGGCAAAGAAGAAGATGGTTGACGGACTGCCTAACATCAACTATGAAGGAAAGTTTTGTGAGAGTTGTGTACTTAGCAAGCATGCTAGGACCACGTTTCAGAAGATGGCGAGATTTCGGGCCAAGCAGCCTCTGGAGTTGATTCATACTGATCTGTGTGGTCCAATCACCCCAGAATCCTTTAGCGGTAAGAAATATTTCATTTCTTTCATTGATGATTTCTCATGAAAAACTTGGGTTTATTTCCTGAAGGAGAAGTCCGAGGTGTTTGAAGTATTCAAAAAGTTTAAAGTAATGATTGAGAAGGCAACATGAAAATTCATCAAGTCGGTGCGTTCTGACCGAGGTGGAGAATATACATTTCTGACATTCTGTGAGGAACATGGGATAAGAAGGTTTCTAATAGCACCATACTCACCACAACAAAACGGCGTTGCTGAAAGGAAGAACCGAACTGTTCTTGACATGGTTCGGTCAATGCTGAAGAACAAGAAGATGCCGAAGGAGTTTTGGGCGGAAGCTGTGCAGTGCGCTGTGTATGTGCAGAATCGATGTCCACATTCGAGTTTAGAGGACAAAACACCACAGGAAGCTTGGAGCGGTCAAAAGCCGTCAGTGGCTCATCTCATAGTATTCGGTAGTGTGGCCTTTGCACACGTACCGGACCAGCTCAGAACTAAGCTCGAGGACAAAAGCAGGAAATATGTTTTTATGGGATATGATGAAAAAACAAAGGGGTATAAGCTGTTTGACCCTGTCAACAAGAAGTCGTAGTGAGCCGAGATGTAAGGTTCAATGAAGCAGATGAGTGGGACTGGAGCAATTCACCCGAGGTGAATTTTGAAGGCAGAATCTCAACACAAGTTATCAACCCGGCAAGTCCTGAAGCTTCTGATGATGAAGACGAGGTACGACAACCCAGTATGCGGAGCATACAAGACATATATGAGTCAACAAGTGAGGTACATTTTGTTTGTCTTCTTGCAGATTCTGAAAATATAAGCTTTGAAGAAGCCATCAGAGATAAGAAATGGCAAGACGCCATGGATGAGGAGATAGAAGCCATTGATCGAAATAATACGTGGGAGTTAGCCGAGCTATCTGGAGGGAGTCAGCCCATTGGGGTAAAGTGGGTATTTAAGAAGAAAATGAAGGCTCAAGGGGAGATAGAACGATATAAAGCTCGGCTAGTTGCAAAGGGTTACAAGCAAAGGGCAGGAATTGATTATGACGAGGTATTTGCTCCCGTCGCAAGGATGGAGACAATTCGGCTATTGATTTCACAAGCAGCTCAACATATGTGGCAGATATTTCAAATGGATGTCAAGTCGGCATTCTTGAATGGAGTAAATGAAGAAGAAGTCTATCTCGAACAGCCACCGGGATACATGAAAGGTGGAGAAGAGAAGAAAGTGCTGAGGTTGAAGAAGGCACTTTACGGGTTGAAGCAGGCACCACGGGCGTGGAGTACTCGTATTGACACTTATTTCAAGGAAAATTGTTTTGAGCAGTGCCCCTATGAACATGCACTTTATATAAAGAAAATTGGAGATGATGTTTTGTTTGTGGCTCTTTATGTGGATGACCTCATCTTTATGGGGAACAATGATGGAATGATACAAGAACTCAAAAGAACAATGACAAGGGAGTTTGAGATGACAGATCTCGGTCTAATGAGATATTTTCTTGGTCTGGAAGTCAGATACAATCACATGGGTTCAATTAAAATCCGGATAAATTTTTCATTTTAAAACGTACCGAACTTATAATACCCAATTTCGTGATCATAACCATATTACCTTGCGGAAACAGATAAATTAAGCTTAACATCATGTTCATTTTCATGTTCATTTTCCATTTTTAAACCATTAATTTACTTCTTATTTAGTTCACAACTTCTACTATATTGTAGGTTTCTTCATTAGCTATGCGTGGCTTCAAACCGCGCTCAAATCGGAGCACTGTAGCCCAAGTTAGGACAATTTGAAGCAACACAAGATAGTGTTGGTCACAGGCCCCGCGCGCTTCAGCGCGCTATTGGGCGCTCAAGCGCGCGCTATCGGGCGCTCAAGCGCGCGCTATCGGGCGCTCAAGTCTCCATCTGGGCGCTTAAGCGCACGGAGGCAGTAAGCATCAGGCATTCCAGTGTGGATGGGCGCTTAAGCGCGCAACAGGGCGCTCAGGCGCGCTATCCTGGGCGCTCAAGCTCCCACGGGGACGTTTTAGCGCGCAGAGACAGAAGCATCTCCTCCTTCAGTGGCGAAGGGCGCTTAAGCGCGGACCAGGGCGCTCAAGCGCGCAACCCTGGGCGCTTAAGCCCCACCCTGGGCGCTAAAACACGAGGGGGCAGTAAGCCACCCAACTTTCTGCAGCAAAGGGCGCTTAAGCGCACGCCAGGGCGCTCCAGCGCGCAATCCTGGGCGCTTAAGCCCCCACTTGGGCGCTCCAGCGCGAGGAGGCAGAATGCATTGGCACTCGCAGGGGCAGCAGGGCGCTTGGGCGCGCTCCTGGGCGCTTAAGCGCGCTGCCAGGGAATTCCAATTCCCACATTTCTCAAGTCCAAGCCTAGGGGAAAATGCATCCCCATTACAAACCCCAATGTCCATGCCCCAAAACTAAATCCTAGCACTCATCCAACCTCTCCTCATGAGATTTAGCTAGAATTTGGGCAGCATGACCTTTGTTTTCTCATCGTTTACCAGTTTAAACAAAAGGGTACCTAATTGATTTTCAGCCCAACCAATTCAACAACTCAATACATAACAAGCATGCATATATTGAATTTCAAGTAGGCATCATTTACATTACATATCCTTTACAAATCATAGAACTTAGCTTACAAAACACTATGATCATTCCCTTGGCTCCCATCAACAAAAGGTGTAACCAAAGGCATGAGCATAGGCTAAGTTCATCCAATGAATCAAGATATACAAATGACCATGGGCTTTCAAAATAAAATCCTATACATGTCAACTACAAAAGGCATGCATAAACTCAAAGAAATGCCATATTTCATGCATAATCCAGATATGGCCACTTGCCACCAGAGGCTCCTGCAGCATCCTTACCTGAAAGGGGGTCCCCACAACACGGGGTGAGATATACGAATATATCCAGTAAACCAGGGGTCCTTGGAGCATCTCTCCACCCCACAGTTCCATATCAGTGTAATAGCAATAACAATAATAATGCAGTAAATACATATCTATGCAAAGTGCAATACATCTCCAGGAGAAATCCCTCGAGCTCTCAAGCTGTCCTAAGGAAACTCAGATGCAAATAGTCCTACTGGCCAGCTAACTACCAAGTATGATTTACGCATCGTCATGCAACATACCAACATAGGGAAACACCATCCTATGCCACACCAAATGCATACACATACGTATAACAAAGCATTACACTATTTTATTGCATTTATATACACAATCACAACCTCCACCCTTTCAGGGCTTGGTAGAACAGTCAAGGGAATTACACCCAAGGTCCGAAGGCTTACCTCAATGCTTCAGTCAACCTTTGTTCTTCACCAACAGTTTCAGCAATCAACTTTTACAAACATACACCTACACATGGTGTAATGCAATCAACACATTGCATCCAAGAGTATTTCACAATCAACCATCAATTACTCAATTCAAAGCACAACACAAGTATGAGCTTACCAATTCCAATGAGCTATTCAAGCTCCATAGCTTGCTCCAATGGTTGATCACTCACGGTTGGTCCAAATGTCTCAATCCTAGACATCACAAGGATCCAATCAATCATTCAACTCACTAATTGTTCAACATGCTAGAATACTAACCAATCCAAGCATGAATTTTCCAATATTATGAACAATTATCAAATGACTATCTAGGCTCATTTCCACCGATTAAATGACATTCCTAGCATTTTCCATAACATGCTCTAAGCTCCATTCTTCCTAGAACATAGCTAATTCAACTACATTTCATAAAAATCCCAATTTACTATTCACAAACCCTAACTCATGCAAATTTCAAGGAATCATGAGGTTCAAGGGTTAGAATCTTACCACCAATGGTCACACAACCAAGGATTGATGGCTCCTCAAGCTTCAATGGAGGTAGAAACTCTCAAAACCCCAATTTTCACCAAAGGGCCGAATTTTTGAGAGGTAATATCTCTCTCCACAATGCTCCCCACTCAAAACAAAGCTAGGATTATGAAAGAGGGCGAGATTTAAGCGATTTAGGCTTTTGAATCATCCAAAACGGTCAAGGTTTGATCTCTCTCTCTCTCTCTCTCTCTTTCCTCTCTCTTCTTCTCTTCTTCTCTTCTTCTCTCTCCTTTCTGGCTCGACGGGTTGCTTGGGGGGAAATGGGGTTCATTGGTGGCTTTTAGTCACTTAACATAGGTTAAGTGGCTTTAAGCGGGTATTGGTTCGTCTATCTATTCAACTCCAATAATTACCAAACTTTACCCAAAAGTCTGGAATATTATTCTAGGAATATTACTATTTTTATTTTTATATTTTGGGTACTTTTGCCAGTACCCATTTATACCCCTTAATTTTCACTGAGTACACTTTTTAACTCCAAAGTGACTCAGATTCATTTAATTAAGCCTTATACTTAATTTCACTCACTAAAACATGTTTAATTAATTAATTACACTTGATTTACTAATTAATTAAGATGGGCTATTATAGTCACCCCACCTTTTAGCGATTTTGTCCGCAAAATCAAGAACGTACCTGTCCTTAAACTCAGGATATTGCCGGAGAAGCTCATCTTCCCGCTCCCAAGTGGACTCTTCAGGCGTCCTTCCTTCCCACTGGACTTTCACCATAGGAATAGATTTATTTCTCAGCTTCTTCTCATCTCTTTCGAGTATCTTCAGTGGTCCAATAGGAGTCTTCAAATTCTCCCGGATTTCAACATTATCAGGTTGAACCACATGAGAAGGATCAGCTACATATTTCCTCAGCTGAGAAACATGAAACACATCATGCAAATTTGCCAATTGCGGAGGTAAGGCAAGCTGGTAGGCAACCGGTCCCACCCTACGAAGAATCTGGTAGGGTCCAATAAATCTCGGACTCAGCTTCCTCACTCCAAGGGCTCGTCCCACACCCGTAACCGGTGACAGCTTCAGGAACACATGATCTCCCTCCTCAAACTCTAGAGGTCGATGCTTGAGATCATAGTAACTTTTCTGACGATCCTGAGCCTTTTTCAGACGATCCCTAATCATTTTGATCTGCTCAGTAGTCTCCTGAACAAAATCCAATCCAAACCGCTCTGTGTCTCCAACCTCTGACCAACAAGTAGGTGTCCTACACCTGCGACCATACAAGGCCTCGTAGGGAGCCATACCCAGACTAGCATGAAAACTATTATTATATGAAAACTCAACCAGCGGGAGATATCGATCCCATGCAGTACCCTGCTCCAGGGTGCAAGCCCTCAGCATATCCTCCAACGTCTGAATGGTCCTCTCAGTCTGACCATCCGTCTGTGGGTGATAAGCAGTGCTCAGTCTCAACTGAGTGCCAAGAGCCTCCTGCAATGCTCCCCAGAAGCGAGAAGTGAACTTCGGGTCCCGATCACTAACAATGCTCTCAGGCACCCCATGAAGCCTCACAATCTCCTTCACATAGAGCCTAGCCAATCTCTCCGCAGAGAAATCTACCCGAACTGGCAAAAAGTGTGCGGATTTTGTCAATCTATCCACAATCACCCATATAGAATCATAACTAGCCTGTGTTCGCGGCAATCCCACTACGAAATCCATGGAGATACTCTCCCATTTCCATTCAGGAACATCCAGAGGTTGCAACATACCAGAAGGCTTTTGATGCTCAATCTTTACCTTCTGACAAATGAGACACTTAGAGACAAATTCGGCAATATCTTTCTTCATACCAGGCCACCAGAAATTCATCTTTAGGTCCTGATACATCTTTGTAGCTCCCGGATGAACTGTAAAATGACCCTTATGAGCCTCTGTCATCACTTCTTCCGCCAACTGCCTAGGTACAACTACACGACCCTGATATAATAGTATACCCTCATCATTGCAGGATACACCACTCTGACCTTTTAGTCGTCTAGCACTTTCATTTTGCAGCTGGGCTTCTTTGATTCTGGTCATCAGTTCATTCTCAATGCTCGTGATTTCAAAGCCACAAATTTTACATGGAAAGATTTTAGATAATTGAATATCTCTGAACCTCTCTATCACATCATAATCTCTAATCATCATGCTTGATATGCTCACAGATTTACGGCTCAGTGCATCAGCTACAACATTAGCCTTGCCAGGATGATATTTCAATTCAAAATCATAGTCTTTTAGGAACTCGGTCCACCGTCGTTGTCTCATATTCAGCTCCTTTTGATCAAACAAGTATTTCAAACTCTTGTGATCGCTGAATATTGCAAATTGCATTCCATACAAGAAATGCCTCCACTGTTTCAACCCAAAAACAATTGCAGCAAGCTCAAGGTCATGGGTCGGATAATTTTCTTCATGCGGTTTCAATTGCCTCGATGCATAAGCTACCACTCGCCTATCTTGCATCAGCACACATCCCAATCCCTTCTTGGAAGCATCGCTGTATAGCTCAAATTCACCTTCCGGGTCGGGAAGTACTAACACCGGAGCGGTCGTCAGTTTCTCCTTAAGGCTCTGAAAGCATTCTTCACATTCTTGTGTCCAAACAAATGGAGTATCCTTCCGGGTCAAACGGGTCAATGGCAACACCATGGCTGAAAATTCTTTAATGAATCTCCGGTAATAACCAGCCAAACCCAGAAAACTTCTTATTTCTGTTACTGTCTTGGGTCTCTCCCAATCAACAACTGCCTCTATCTTGCTAGGATCAACCGCTACTCCCTCAGCAGAGATAACGTGACCCAGAAATTGCACTTGAGAAAGCCAAAATTCACATTTAGAAGGCTTTGCATATAACTGTTTCTCTCTGAGAATTTGCAACACAGTTCTCAAGTGACCTTCATGCTCTTCCTTACTCTTGGAATATATCAGGATATCATCAATAAACACAATCACGAATTGATCCAGAAACGGCTTAAATATGCGATTCATGTAATCCATAAACACCGCAGGAGCATTAGTGAGTCCAAATGGAATTACTTGATACTCATAATGTCCATATCTAGATCGGAAGGCAGTCTTCGGAATATCTTCCTGCCTAATTCGGATTTGATGATAACCCGACCTCAAATCAATCTTTGAGAAAACACAAGCACCCCTCAACTGATCAAGCAAATCATCTATGCGAGGGAGAGGATACTTGTTCTTAATGGTAACCTTATTCAACTGACGGTAATCAGTGCACAATCTCATGCTACCGTCCTTCTTCTTAACAAAAATGACTGGTGCTCCCCACGGGGACACACTTGGCCGGATAAACTGCTTAGCCGAAAGCTCTTCAATATGCTTCTTTAACTCGGCTAATTCCGGTGGTGACATCCTATACGGAGCCAGAGAGATAGGCCCCACACCAGGCAACAGATCAATCGTGAACTCAATCTCTCTATGAGGCGGAAGTTGTGGAATTTCATCTGGAAACACATCCACAAACTCCCTCACCACGGAAATAGTGCCAATCTCCTCATGACTTCCGCCTACTAAACCCCCCACAAAGACATATCCCAATGCCCCGGCCCTCAAAGCCTTTCTAACCTGCAACACAGATAGATATGGGGAAGAACTAGTAGCAGAATCATCAGCATCAAGCACAATCCTTTTACCGCAGCAGTCTATCATAGCACAGTTCTTTGACAACCAGTCCATACCCAAGATAACTTGAAGGCTGATCATAGGTAAACAAATAAAATCCAGCACGTAATCTCGGCCTTCATATTTGAACTCAACATCTTTACACAACACGGATGTATAACACTCCTCTCCAGTAGCAGTAACCACTTTCATTGGAGGGCGAATGTCATACATTTGCAAATTTAGCCCAACGGCCATAAAATCAGACATACAGGAGTGTGTAGCTCCTGAATCAAACAACACTTCAACATCCATATTATCAATGTAAATTGTACCTTTCACTAGATTCGGAGCCTTCTCCGATTGTTGACGGTCCATGGTATATACTCTACCAACCGTCTGAGACTCTAGCATAGGTTGAACAACAGAGACCGGAACAGCAGTAGCTTGAACTGCCATAGTCCTTGCTTCGTTCTGAGGACACTGCCTGGAGTAGTGACCGGATCTTCCACATTTAAAGCAAATCACCTCACCAGTAGCACATGGACCTCTATGCTCTTTGCCACATCCCTTGCACTTGGGAGGAGGTCCTCTATCAACAAACTTCTTCTGAGTACCGGGTTTTTTGAACAAGTCAAAGGGCTTATTCGCATTCAGCTTCTTGCCTTGCACCTTCCTGTTCTTCCAATAACCTGAGCCCGTTGCTTTATTGGAACTAGGTGCCTGGGCCTCAGAAGACTTCTTGGTTTGGGACACCTTATACACTTCTTCCACCTTTCTACACTGGTTTACAAACCGACTGAACTCTCGGATGTCACAATTTGACATCTTCCGAGACATCTTCTCATTAAGACCCCATTGGAACTTGGAGGTCATTTCAGCCGGGGTGGGTAAGGCTCGCCCATAGTTGGCGTATTTCACCAACTCATTGAATTTTGAGAAGTATTGGTCAATAGACATCGACCCTTGTTTGAGATCGTTATACTCATTCTGCTTTTGTTCCCTAGCCTCTCTAGGGAAGTAGTTATCCAAGAACAATGTCTCGAATAACCGCCATGTGATCTCCCGACCTTCAGCTTCTAATGGCTGCACGGTATTTGTCCACCAATCTTCTGCTTCCTCTTCCAGCATATAAACAGAGTAAGCCAACTTCATTGCGTCAGGGCACCTCATCACCCTGAATATCTTCTCCATCGCTTGGAGCCATTTTGCAGCCGCCATTGGCTCATAACCTCCCTTAAAAGAAGGAGGTTTATGTTTTCGGAAAGCCGTCAATCTCCTTTCCTCCATTTCATGATCACCGACATTTTCAACTTGAGGTTGACGAACCTCAGTGTGATGACTCCGACTTCCAGAGTGGTGACTACCTTCACCCTCATTGTTACCCACTCCACCCTCTTCCTGTGAAGGAGGTGGAGAAGGCGTAGCAGTGTGAGGAGGAGGAGTGGGTTGCCGGTTCACGGGCCTAGGACCCCTCAACGTCCTCAACTCGGTCATCATCGCGGCCATAGCAGTCCGCGAGTCTTCATTTGTTTTTAACAAATTTTCATTGGCTTGCCTGCTAGCAGCCAACTCTCTCTGAACGGCTGCAAGAGCTTCAGCCACGGGATCAGGCTGTACGCCCGTTGCCCCACGGCCACTTCTAGGCCTCACAAGAGCAGCCAAAACAGGTTCTGGCTGAGCATTGGTGTTTGATGGTCCGGGGTTGTTTCGGTTCCTCGTCATGTCACTACACATGTTACACAAAGAAGTGAGTTGATCAGGCCCACACTTAGTGATCACAAATGCAATAATCATACAGAGTACTAAAACAACTATAAAGCATCAAACACTAAGCATACTCAACAATAGCTAACAGTTATTCCCGACGAAACTGCTCTGATACCATAAAATGTAACACCCCGTTCTAGAACCGGTTTGTTAACATCGCATTATGATATTAAGCGCAGTTACAATCACATGGGTTCAATTAAAATCCGGATAAATTTTTCATTTTAAAACGTACCGAACTTATAATACCCAATTTCGTGATCATAACCATATTACCTTGCGGAAACAGATAAATTAAGCTTAACATCATGTTCATTTTCCATTTTTAAACCATTAATTTACTTCTTGTTTAGTTCAATACTTCTACTATATTGTAGGTTTCTTCATTAGCTACCCGTGGCTTCAAACCGTGCTCAAATCGGAGCACTGTAGCCCAAGTTAGGACAATTTGAAGCAACACAAGAGAGTGTTGGTCACAGGCCCCGCGCGCTTCAGCGCGCTACCGGGCGCTCAAGCGCGCGCTATCGGGCGCTAAAGCCTCCATCTGGGCGCTTAAGCGCACGGAGGCAGTAAGCATCAGGCATTCCAGTGTGGATGGGCGCTTAAGCGCGCAACAGGGCGCTCAGGCGCGCTATCCTGGGCGCTCAAGCTCCCACGGGGACGTTTTAGCGCGCAGAGACAGAAGCATCTCCTCCTTCAGTGGCGAAGGGCGCTTAAGCGCGGACCAGGGCGCTCAAGCGCGCAACCCTGGGCGCTTAAGCCCCACCCTGGGCGCTAAAACACGAGGGGGCAGTAAGCCACCCAACTTTCTGCAGCAAAGGGCGCTTAAGCGCACGCCAGGGCGCTCCAGCGCGCAATCCTGGGCGCTTAAGCCCCCACTTGGGCGCTCCAGCGCGAGGAGGCAGAATGCATTGGCACTCGCAGGGGCAGCAGGGCGCTTGGGCGCGCTCCTGGGCGCTTAAGCGCGCTGCCAGGGAATTCCAATTCCCACATTTCTCAAGTCCAAGCCTAGGGGAAAATGCATCCCCATTACAAACCCCAATTGTCCATGCCCCAAAACTAAATCCTAGCACTCATCCAACCTCTCCTCATGAGATTTAGCTAGAATTTGGGCAGCATGACCTTTGTTTTCTCATCGTTTACCAGTTTAAACAAAAGGGTACCTAATTGATTTTCAGCCCAACCAATTCAACAACTCAATACATAACAAGCATGCATATATTGAATTTCAAGTAGGCATCATTTACATTACATATCCTTTACAAATCATAGAACTTAGCTTACAAAACACTATGATCATTCCCTTGGCTCCCATCAACAAAAGGTGTAACCAAAGGCATGAGCATAGGCTAAGTTCATCCAATGAATCAAGATATACAAATGACCATGGGCTTTCAAAATAAAATCCTATACATGTCAACTACAAAAGGCATGCATAAACTCAAAGAAATGCCATATTTCATGCATAATCCAGATATGGCCACTTGCCACCAGAGGCTCCTGCAGCATCCTTACCTGAAAGGGGGTCCCCACAACACGGGGTGAGATATACGAATATATCCAGTAAACCAGGGGTCCTTGGAGCATCTCTCCACCCCACAGTTCCATATCAGTGTAATAGCAATAACAATAATAATGCAGTAAATACATATCTATGCAAAGTGCAATACATCTCCAGGAGAAATCCCTCGAGCTCTCAAGCTGTCCTAAGGAAACTCAGATGCAAATAGTCCTACTGGCCAGCTAACTACCAAGTATGATTTACGCATCGTCATGCAACATACCAACATAGGGAAACACCATCCTATGCCACACCAAATGCATACACATACGTATAACAAAGCATTACACTATTTTATTGCATTTATATACACAATCACAACCTCCACCCTTTCAGGGCTTGGTAGAACAGTCAAGGGAATTACACCCAAGGTCCGAAGGCTTACCTCAATGCTTCAGTCAACCTTTGTTCTTCACCAACAGTTTCAGCAATCAACTTTTACAAACATACACCTACACATGGTGTAATGCAATCAACACATTGCATCCAAGAGTATTTCACAATCAACCATCAATTACTCAATTCAAAGCACAACACAAGTATGAGCTTACCAATTCCAATGAGCTATTCAAGCTCCATAGCTTGCTCCAATGGTTGATCACTCACGGTTGGTCCAAATGTCTCAATCCTAGACATCACAAGGATCCAATCAATCATTCAACTCACTAATTGTTCAACATGCTAGAATACTAACCAATCCAAGCATGAATTTTCCAATATTATGAACAATTATCAAATGACTATCTAGGCTCATTTCCACCGATTAAATGACATTCCTAGCATTTTCCATAACATGCTCTAAGCTCCATTCTTCCTAGAACATAGCTAATTCAACTACATTTCATAAAAATCCCAATTTACTATTCACAAACCCTAACTCATGCAAATTTCAAGGAATCATGAGGTTCAAGGGTTAGAATCTTACCACCAATGGTCACACAACCAAGGATTGATGGCTCCTCAAGCTTCAATGGAGGTAGAAACTCTCAAAACCCCAATTTTCACCAAAGGGCCGAATTTTTGAGAGGTAATATCTCTCTCCACAATGCTCCCCACTCAAAACAAAGCTAGGATTATGAAAGAGGGCGAGATTCTAAGCGATTTAGGCTTTTGAATCATCCAAAACCATCAAGGTTACCAAACTTTACCCAAAAGTCTGGAATATTATTCTAGGAATATTACTATTTTTATTTTTATATTTTGGGTACTTTTGCCAGTACCCATTTATACCCCTTAATTTTCACTGAGTACACTTTTTAACTCCAAAGTGACTCAGATTCATTTAATTAAGCCTTATACTTAATTTCACTCACTAAAACATGTTTAATTAATTAATTACACTT
>NW_026898201.1:0-12500 GCF_033153095.1 Gastrolobium bilobum
GGTGGAAGAAGCCAATCAACAAAGTGCCAATACACAAAGCTAAAAAAAATGAAAGATGCAAGGTGGACACTCTTTCCTTCAAGTCTTGTACACATGGGTGTGGATTCAAATCTGGAAAAGCATAAGACAAGCAACTAGGTCTTAGGAATCTTTGTTTGAAGCTCCAAGGTGGATTAACCCGAGAAGGAAGTTCCTAGCGCGCACACACTGATCTTTCCAAAGGCGATGAAGCCTTGAGAAGTTGAAGCACAAGAGATCACTTTGAGGCAAGAGAAACCAAGGAGTGAATTGCGGAAGAGGGCTTAGGACTCATAAATTTGATGGGTTTGAATCTTACCACATGAGACAAATTTAAGCACAAAGCAAAAATTTAAAGATGCAAGGTGGACACTCGTACCTTCAAGTCTTGTACACATGGGTGTGGATTCAGATCTGGCAAAGCATGTGACAAGCAACTAGGACTTAGGAATCTTAGTTTGAAGCTCCAAGGTGGATTAACCCGAGAAGGAAGTTCCTAGCGCGCACACACTGATCTTTCCAAAGGCGATGAAGCCTTGAGAAGTTGAAGCACAAGGGATCACTTTGAGGCAAGAGAAACCAAGGAGTGAATTGCGGAAGAGGGCTTAGGACTCATAAATTTGATGGGTTTGAATCTTAATACATGAGACAAATTTGAAGGCTATTAGGGTGAAAGAAGCCAATCAACAAAGTGCCAATGCACAAAGCTAAAAAAAATTGAAAGATGCAAGGTGGACACTCGTTCCTTCAAGTCTTGCACACATGGGTGTGGATTCAGATCTGGCAAAGCATGTGACAAGCAACTAGGACTTAGGAATCTTAGTTTGAAGCTCCAAGGTGGATTAACCCGAGAAGGAAGTTCCTAGCGCGCGCACACTGATCTGTCCAAAAGCTATGAAGCCTTGAGAAGTTGAAGCACAAGGGATCACTTTGAGGCAAGAGAAACCAAGGAGTGAATTGCGGAAGAGGGCTTAGGACTCATAAATTTGATGGGTTTGAATCTTACCACATGAGACAAATTTGAAGGCTATAAGGGTGAAAGAAGCCAAGCAACAAAGTGCCAATGCACAAAGCTAAAAATGAAAGATGCAAGGTGGACACTCGTTCCTTCAAGTCTTGTACACATGGGTGTGGATTCAGATCTGGCAAAGCATGTGACAAGCAACTAGGACTTAGGAATCCTAGCGCGCACACATTGATCTTTCTAAAAGCGATGAAGCCTTGAGAAGTTGAAGCACAAGGGATCACTTTGAGGCAAGAAGAGAAACCAAGGAGTGAATTGCGGAAGAGGGCTTAGGACTCATAAATTTGATGGGTTTGAATCTTACCACATGAGACAAATTTGAAGGCTATAAGGGTGAAAGAAGCCAAGCAACAAAGTGCCAATGCACAAAGCTAAAAATGAAAGATGCAAGGTGGACACTCGTTCCTTCAAGTCTTGTACACATGGGTGTGGATTCAGATCTGGCAAAGCATGTGACAAGCAACTAGGACTTAGGAATCTTAGTTTGAAGCTCCAAGGTGGATTAACCCGAGAAGGAAGTTCCTAGCGCGCACACATTGATCTTTCCAAAGGCGATGAAGCCTTGAGAAGTTGAAGCACAAGGGATCACTTTGAGGCAAGAAGAGAAACCAAGGAGTGAATTGCGGAAGAGGGCTTAGGACTCATAAATTTGATGGGTTTGAATCTTACCAAATGAGACAAATTTGAAGGCTATTAGGGTGAAAGAAGCCAATCAACAAAGTGCCAATGCACAAAGCTAAAAATGAATGATGCAAGGTGGACACTCGTTCCTTCAAGTCTTGTACACATGGGTGTGGATTCAGATCTGGCAAAGCATGTGACAAGCAACTAGGACTTAGGAATCTTAGTTTGAAGCTCCAAGGTGGATTAACCCGAGAAGGAAGTTCCTAGCGCGCACACACTGATCTGTCCAAAAGCGATGAAGCCCTCAGAAATTTGATATGTTTGAATCTTACCGCATGAGAAAAATTTGAAGGCTATTAGGGTGAAAGAAGCCAATCAACAAAGTGCCAATGCACAAAGCTAAAACAAAATGAAAGATGCAAGGTGGACACTCGTTCCTTCAAGTCTTGTACACATGGGTGTGGATTCAGATCTGGCAAAGCATGAGACAAGCAATTAGGCCTTAGGAATCTTAGTTTGAAGCTCCAAGGTTGATTAACCCGAGAAGGAAGTTCCTAGCGCACACACTGATCTTTCCAAAGGCGATGAAGCCTTGAGAAGTTGAAGCACAAGGGATCACTTTGAGGCAAGAAGAGAAACCAAGGAGTGAATTGCGGAAGATGGCTTAGGACTCAGAAGTTTGATGGGTTTGAATCTGACCACATGAGACAAATTTGAAGGCTATATAAGGGTGAAAGAAGCCAAGCAACAAAGTACCAATGCACAAAGCTAAAAATAAAGGATGCAAGGTGGACACTCGTTCCTTCAAGTCTTGTACACATGGGTGTGGATTCAGATCTGGCAAAGCATAAGACAAGCAACTAGGCCTTAGGAATCTTAGTTTGAAGCTCCAAGGTGGATTAACCCGAGAAGGAAGTTCCTAGCGCGCACACATTGATCTGTCCAAAAGCTATGAAGCCTTGAGAAGTTGAAGCACAAGGGATCACTTTGAGGCAAGAGAAACCAAGGAGTGAATTGCGGAAGAGGGCTTAGGACTCAGAAATTTGATGGGTTTGAATCTTACCACATGAGACAAATTTGAAGGCTATAAGGGTGAAAGAAGCCAAGCAACAAAGTGCCAATGCACAAAGCTAAAAATGAAAGATGCAAGGTGGACACTCGTTCCTTCAAGTCTTGTACACATGGGTGTGGATTCAGATCTGGCAAAGCATAAGACAAGCAACTAGGCCTTAGGAATCTTAGTTTGAAGCTCCAAGGTGGATTAACCCGAGAAGGAAGTTCCTAGCGCGCACACACTGATCTGTCCAAAAGCTATGAAGCCTTGAGAAGTTGAAGCACAAGGGATCACTTTGTGGCAAGAGAAACCAAGGAGTGAATTGCGGAAGAGGGCTTAGGACTAAGAAATTTGATGGGTTTGAATCTTACCACATGAGACAAATTTGAAGGCTATAAGGGTGAAAGAAGCCAAGCAACAAAGTGCCAATGCACAAAGCTAAAAATGAAAGATGCAAGGTGGACACTCGTTCCTTCAAGTCTTGTACACATGGGTGTGGATTCAGATCTGGCAAAGCATAAGACAAGCAACTAGGCCTTAGGAATCTTAGTTTGAAGCTCCAAGGTGGATTAACCCGAGAAGGAAGTTCCTAGCGCGCACACATTGATCTGTCCAAAAGCTATGAAGCCTTGAGAAGTTGAAGCACAAGGGATCACTTTGAGGCAAGAGAAACCAAGGAGTGAATTGCGGAAGAGGGCTTAGGACTAAGAAATTTGATGGGTTTGAATCTTACCACATGAGACAAATTTGAAGGCTATAAGGGTGAAAGAAGCCAAGCAACAAAGTGCCAATGCACAAAGCTAAAAATGAAAGATGCAAGGTGGACACTCGTTCCTTCAAGTCTTGTACACATGGGTGTGGATTCAGATCTGGCAAAGCATAAGACAAGCAACTAGGCCTTAGGAATCTTAGTTGGAAGCTCCAGCCAGATCTGAATCCACACCCATGTGTACAAGACTTGAAGGAACGAGTGTCCACCTTGCATCTTTCTTTCTTTTTTAGCTTTGTGCATTGGCACTTTGTTGATTGGCTTCTTTCACCCTAATAGCCTTCAAATTTGTCTCATTTGGTAAGATTCAAACCCATCAAATTTATGAGTCCTAAGCCCTCTTCCGCAATTCACTCCTTGGTTTCTCTTGCCTCAAATTGATCCCTTGTGCTTCAACTTCTCAAGGCTTCATCGCTTTTGGAAAGATCAGTGTGGGCGCGCTAGGAACTTCCTTCTCGGGTTAATCCACCTTGGAGCTTCAAACTAAGATTCCTAAGGCCTAGTTGCTTGTCACATGATTTGCCAGATCTGAATCCACACCCATGTGTACAAGACTTGAAGGAACGAGTGTCCACCTTGCATCTTTCATTTTTAGCTTTGTGCATTGGCACTTTGTTGCTTGGCTTCTTTCACCCTTATAGCCTTCAAATTTGTCTTATGTGGTAAGATTCAAACCCATCAAATTTATGAGTTCTAAGCCCTCTTCCGTAATTCACTCCTTGGTTTCTCTTCTTACCTCAAAGTGATCCCTTGTGCTTCAACTTCTCAAGGCTTCATCGCCTTTAGAAAGATCAACGTGTGCGCGCGCTAGGAACTTCCTTCTCGGGTTAATCCACCTTGGAGCTTCAAACTAAGATTCCTAAGTCCTAGATGCTTGTCACATGCTTTGCCAGATCTGAATCCACACCCATGTGTACAAGACTTGAAGGAACGAGTGTCCACCTTGCATCTTTCTTTCTTTTTTAGCTTTGTGCATTGGCACTTTGTTGATTGGCTTCTTTCACCCTAATAGCCTTCAAATTTTTCTCTTGCGGTAAGATTCAAACCCATCAAATTTCTGAGTCTTAAGCCCTCTTCCGCAATTCACTCCTTGGTTTCTCTTGCCTCAAAGTGATCCCTTGTGCTTCAACTTCTCAAGGCTTCATCGCTGTTGGAAAGATCAGTGTGTGCGCGCTAGGAACTTCTTTCTCGGGTTAATCCACCTTGGAGCTTCAAACTAAGATTCCTAAGGCCTAGTTGCTTATCTCATGCTTTGCCAGATCTGAATCCACACCCATGTGTACAAGACATGAAGGAACGAGTGTCCACCTTGCATCATTCATTTTTAGCTTTGTGCATTGGCACATTGTTGCTTGGCTTCTTTCACCCTTATAGCCTTCAAATTTGTCTCATGTGGTAAGATTCAAACCCATCAAATTTATGAGTCCTAAGCCCTCTTCCGCAATTCACTCCTTGGTTTCTCTTCTTGCCTCAAAGTGATCCCTTGTGCTTCAACTTCTCAAGGCTTCATCGCCTTTAGAAAGATCAGTGTGTGCGCGCTAGGAACTTCCTTCTCGGGTTAATCCACCTTGGAGCTTCAAACTAAGATTCCTAAGTCGTAGTTGCTTGTCACATGCTTTGCCAAATCTGAATCCACACCCATGTGTACAAGACTTGAAGGAACGAGTGTCCACCTTGCATCTTTCATTTTGTTTTAGCTTTGTGCATTGGCACTTTGTTGATTGGCTTCTTTCACCCTAATAGCCTTCAAATTTTTCTCTTGCGGTAAGATTCAAACCCATCAAATTTATGAGTCTTAAGCCCTATTCCGCAATTCACTCCTTGGTTTCTCTTGCCTCAACGTGATCCCTTGTTCTTCAAGTTCTCAAGACTTCTTTAGCTTTTGGACAGATCAATGTGTGCGCGCTAGGAACTTCCTTCTCGGGTTAATCCACCTTGGAGCTTCAAACTAAGATTCCTAAGTCCTAGTTGCTTGTCACATGCTTTGCCAGATCTGAATCCACACCCATGTGTACAAGACTTGAAGGAACGAGTGTCCACCTCGCATCTTTCAATTTTTTTTAGCTTTGTGCATTGGCACTTTGTTGATTGGCTTCTTTCACCCTAATAGCCTTCAAATTTGTCTCATGTGGTAAGATTCAAACCCATCAAATTTATGAGTCCTAAGCCCTCTTCCGCAATTCACTCCTTGGTTTCTCTTCTTGCCTCAAAGTGATCCCTTGTGCTTCAACTTCTCAAGGCTTCATCGCCTTTGGAAAGATCAGTGTGTGCGCGCTAGGAACTTCCTTCTCGGGTTAATCCACCTTGGAGCTTCAAACTAAGATTCCTAAGTCCTAGTTGCTTGTCACATGCTTTGCCAGATCTGAATCCACACCCATGTGTACAAGACTTGAAGGAACGAGTGTCCACCTTGCATCTTTCATTTTTAGCTTTGTGCATTGGCACTTTGTTGCTTGGCTTCTTTCACCCTTATAGCCTTCAAATTTGTCTCATGTGGTAAGATTCAAACCCATCAAATTTATGAGTCCTAAGCCCTCTTCCGCAATTCACTCCTTGGTTTCTCTTCTTGCCTCAAAGTGATCCCTTGTGCTTCAACTTCTCAAGGCTTCATCGCCTTTAGAAAGATCAGTGTGTGCGCGCTAGGAACTTCCTTCTCGAGTTAATCCACCTTGGAGCTTCAAACTAAGATTCCTAAGTCCTAGTTGCTTGTCACATGCTTTGCCAGATCTGAATCCACACCCATGTGTACAAGACTTGAAGGAACGAGTGTCCACCTTGCATCTTTCATTTTGTTTTAGCTTTGTGCATTGGCACTTTGTTGATTGGCTTCTTTCACCCTAATAGCCTTCAAATTTGTCTCATGTGGTAAGATTCAAACCCATCAAATTTATGAGTCCTAAGCCCTCTTCCGCAATTCACTCCTTGGTTTCTCTTCTTGCCTCAAAGTGATCCCTTGTGCTTCAACTTCTCAAGGCTTCATCGCCTTTGGAAAGATCAGTGTGTGCGCGCTAGGAACTTCCTTCTCGGGTTAATCCACCTTGGAGCTTCAAACTAAGATTCCTAAGTCCTAGTTGCTTGTCACATGCTTTGCCAGATCTGAATCCACACCCATGTGTACAAGACTTGAAGGAACGAGTGTCCACCTTGCATCTTTCATTTTTAGCTTTGTGCATTGGCACATTGTTGCTTGGCTTCTTTCACCCTTATAGCCTTCAAATTTGTCTCATGTGGTAAGATTCAAACCCATCAAATTTATGAGTCCTAAGCCCTCTTCCGCAATTCACTCCTTGGTTTCTCTTCTTGCCTCAAAGTGATCCCTTGTGCTTCAACTTCTCAAGGCTTCATCGCCTTTAGAAAGATCAGTGTGTGCGCGCTAGGAACTTCCTTCTCGAGTTAATCCACCTTGGAGCTTCAAACTAAGATTCCTAAGTCCTAGTTGCTTGTCACATGCTTTGCCAGATCTGAATCCACACCCATGTGTACAAGACTTGAAGGAACGACTTTCCACCTTGCATCTTTCATTTTTTTTTTAGCTTTGTGCATTGGCACTTTGTTGATTGGCTTCTTTCACCCTAATAGCCTTCAAATTTGTGTCATGCGGTAAGATTCAAACCAATCAAATTTCTGAGTCCTAAGCCCTCTTCCGCAATTCACTCCTTGGTTTCTCTTGCCTCAAAGTGATCCCTTGTGCTTCAACTTCTCAAGGCTTCATCGCCTTTGGAAAGATCAGTGTGTGCGCGCTAGGAACTTCCTTCTCGGGTTAATCCACCTTGGAGCTTCAAACTAAGATTCCTAAGTCCTAGTTGCTTGTCACATGCTTTGCCAGATCTGAATCCACACCCATGTGTACAAGACTTGAAGGAACGAGTGTCCACCTTGCATCTTTCATTTTTAGCTTTGTGCATTGGCACTTTGTTGATTGGCTTCTTTCACCCTTATAGCCTTCAAATTTGTCTTCATGTGGTAAGATTCAAACCCATCAAATTTATGAGTCCTAAGCCCTCTTCCGCAATTCACTCCTTGATTTCTCTTCTTGCCTCAAAGTGATCCCTTGTGCTTCAACTTCTCAAGGCTTCATCGCCTTTAGAAAGATCAGTGTGTGCATACACTGGGATCTTCGTAAAGTTGATAATTATGAGTGTTACGAGGAATTTGATTGGGAAGTTCAATGGCAAAAAGAAGGAGATTCATTAGCTCGTTATTTAGTTCGAATTGGTGAAATGATGGAATCCATAAAAAGGCCATATGAAAATTTAGAAATCCGATGCTTTGATAGAGAAAGGAAATCAGAATGGAATGATTTTGAATATCGATTCATTAGTAAAAAACCGTCTCCTACTTTTGAATTGTCAAAACAAGAACTTTATGTAAGAGTTGAGTCCCCGAAGGGGGAATTGGGAATTTTTCTAATAGGGGATCAGAATGGTTTTCCTTGGAGATGGAAAATTCGCCCACCAGGTTTTATCAATTTGCAAATTCTTCCGCAATTAGTTAAAAGAATGAAATTGGCTGATATTATGACAATACTAGGTAGCATAGATATCATTATGGGAGAAGTTGATCGTTGAAATGATAATTGATACATCAGAAATACAAGATATCGATTCTTTTTCCAGAGTGGCGTATTTAAAGGAGGTCTGTGGAATTCTGTGGGTATTTGCCCCCATTTTTCTTCTTGTATTGGGAATCACAATAAGTGTACTAGCAATTGTATGGTTAGAAAGAGAAATATCTGCAGGTATACAACAGCGTATTGGACCTGAATACGCCGGCCCTTTTGGAGTTCTTCAAGCTCTAGCAGACGGAACAAAACTGCTTTTCAAAGAGAATATCATTCCATCAAGAGGGGATATTCGTTTATTTAGTATTGGACCGTCCATATCAGTCATATCAATTCTAATAAGTTATTCAGTAATTCCTTGGGGGTATAATTTTATTGTATCTGATCTCAATATAGGTGTTTTTTTATGGATTGCTATTTCGAGTATTGCTCCCATTGGACTTCTTATGTCAGGATATGGGTCAAATAATAAATATTCCTTTTTGGGGGGTCTGCGAGCTGCTGCTCAATCAATTAGTTATGAAATACCATTAACTCTATGTGTGTTATCAATATCTCTACGTGCGATTCGTTGATACATAAACTTTTTGATACTATTGCCATACTCCTCGCTTTTTAGTACTTTACTTTATAGCAAAATAGCAAAGGGGTTGAATAAATCGAGAATAGATATATGAATTTTCATTATTTTTATTCGGAATTCGGGTTGAAGAAATAAATCAGATAGTTATATGAGTGAAATAAAACGGCTTTTATTGAGTAGAATTTACAAATACTTTATTCCTTATTGCTATGGTATTATTTAGTACCGTGGTATTATTGAGTACCGTAGTTAATAGATAGTATGCTGATTTGAAATTGCAGTAAAAATATTGAATCTCATTTTTTATGTATAAGAATGAAGTGAAATATCTCTATATATAAGCGTAAGAATCCGTTTATCCCAAGATTTGGTGATTAGTTATCCTGTCTTGAAGCGGGGTCAAAAGAGCAACCTTATTGAGTTTTCGCTACCGTTTGTATTAAGTAGCATACGTGTATTAACATAAATAAGGGGGTGAATCAAAAAAAAGTGGATGGTTAGAAACACCAAGATACACAAAGGATTAGTAACGCAGATTTTGTAAATAATGCAAAAGAACATTTACACATAATAGAAAAAGAATACTAATCGGGGCTTTAAGTCGGTAGAAAAAATGAGGCAGTACTCCCTACAATTCCGATCCAGAGTATGCTCCTATCCGCTGATTAAATAAATAACTATCAGGAACGAAATAATCCTTTAATTTTATTAAGTATCCCTTTACTTGCAAAAAATGAAGAAGAAAAGGAACGAAGAAAATGGAAAGAAAAAAAAGGGGGGGTCTCCCCCCCCCCCCCCTTTTTTTTCTTTTTTTTTTTATCCATATTCATAGAGATAGAATTCATGTCATAATTAAAGAACTAATGTGTAATTCTTTTTCGTAATCAAAAACGATGGGAGGTTATTGATAATTCTAGAAGAGTTTTTTATTTAAAAATTAGGTTATTACTCAATAAATTCAAATTTTTATTTTTAAAGGATGAGATCAATTCAGAAGTACCTTTTGTTTTTTTTTTATTAAAATAGATTTATCTTTATTATTAGAACATAATTATTAGAACATAATTTAGAACAGACAGAATTGAATTGGTCTAATTCAGAATCGTCCGATAGATTGGAATCTTATATATCTTAGGGATATATCAAGAAAAAAATAATCGTCCCGATCCTTAGATTTATTTTAGGCTTTCGAGGAGCCGTATGAGGTGAAAATCTCATGTACGGTTCTGTAATAGAGATGAGAACAGTAATGTTCTCACCGACTAGGATTATCTAATAGTTTAAGTACAGTTGATATTGTTGATACACAATCAAAATATGGTTTTTGGGGGTGGAATTTGTGGCGTCAACCTATGGGTTTCATCGTTTTTCTAATTTCTTCCCTGGCGGAATGTGAAAGATTACCCTTTGATTTACCAGAAGCAGAAGAAGAATTAGTAGCGGGTTATCAAACCGAATATTCGGGTATCAAATTTGGTTTATTTTACGTTGCTTCCTATTTAAACCTTTTAATTTCTTCATTATTTGTAACAACTCTTTACTTGGGTGGTTCAAATATATCCATTCCGTACATCTTTTTTTCTGATTTTTTTGAAATAAATAAACCATATGGGATTTTTGGAATTACAATAGGTATCTTTATTACACTAGCTAAAACTTATTTGTTTTTGTTCATTTCTATCACAACAAGATGGACTTTACCTAGGCTAAGAATGGATCAATTATTAAATCTTGGGTGGAAGTTTCTTTTACCTATCTCTCTCGGAAATCTATTATTAACAACCTCGTCTCAACTATTTTCACTGTAACAGATTGATTGATCTTCTATATTCAAACCTTGTCTTAAACAAGAGAAAGAAATAAAAATATATTCATAGATATTCACGATATGTTCCTTATAGTAACTGGGTTTATGAATTATGGTCAACAAACAATCCGAGCCACAAGGTACATTGGTCAAAGTTTGATGATTACCTTATCCCACACAAATCGTTTACCCGTAACAATTCAATATCCTTATGAAAAATTAATCACGTCAGAACGTTTTCGCGGTCGAATCCATTTTGAATGATAAATGCATTGCTTGTGAAGTATGTGTTCGTGTATGTCCTATAGATCTACCTGTTGTTGATTGGAAACTTGAAGCTGATATTCGAAAGAAACGATTGTTTAATTACAGTATTGATTTTGGAATATGTATATTTTGTGGTAACTGTATTGAGTATTGTCCAACAAATTGTTTATCAATGACTGAAGAATATGAACTTTCGACTTATGATCGCCACGAATTGAATTATAATCAAATTGCTTTGGGCCGTTTACCAACACAAGTGATTGACGATTATACAATTCGAACAATTCAAATCAAATAAGATTATTTAGAATTAAGAATTCTATAATTAATAATAAATTATTATAGAAAATCATATAAATCAAATAATATTATATATAAAGAAAATCGAATAATTTAAATTTGAAGAATTTTTTTATTCTTCAAAAAGAAATAAAAAATTGGATTCGATATTATTATAGAAATAGATTCTATCGATAGACATCTACTTTAGTTTTAGTACAGTTTCTATTATGTTTTCGCATAAAGAATGAAATATCATCGGTGCTCTAACTGTACCTACATTAATTAACACCCCTAAATATTTGAGTATTGGATTCAATTCAATGCAAATCGAAATGGAGTATATTATTTTTTTTCCCGGTTGTATCAATAAGGTCATGAAATCTCGATTTATTTATCTCTTATTTTCCATATAATGGATTTGCCCGAATCGCTACATGATTTTCTTTTAGTTTTTCTGGGATCCGGTCTTGTATTAGGAAGTCTAGGAGTCGTATTACTTACCAACCCCATTTTTTCTGCTTTTTCATTGGGATTGGTTCTTGTTTGTATATCTTTATTATATATCTTATCAAACTCCCATTTTGTAGCTGCAGCACAGCTACTTATTTATGTGGGAGCTATAAACGTTTTAATCCTATTTGCTGTGATGTTCATGAATGGCTCAGAGTATTACCAAAATTTTCATCTTTGGACTGTTGGGGATGGAATTACTTTTATGATTTGTACAAGCATTTTTATTTCACTAATAACTACTCTTCCAGATACATCATGGTACGGTATTATTTGGACTACAAGATCCAATCAGATTATAGAGCAAGATTTGATAAGTACAAGTCAACAAATTGGAATTCATTTATCAACAGATTTTTTTCTTCCATTTGAGCTCATTTCAATAATTCTTTTATCGGCTTTGATAGGTGCTATTGTCGTAGCTCGCCAGTAAGAAATCTTTATAACTGACAATATAAATAAAAAATTCAATTTGATATGAATTTATCATATTTATTTCCGTTGAATTCTATGTGAGGGTGAAAGAGCGTTTGTTTGTGTAGAAAATCGTTTTTTTGATTGATTGCTGATATATTCTTTTGTTCCAGACTTGTTATATTCTTTAAGTTAATTTAATATGTTGAATTGTTATTCATATTGAATTGTTATTCATATTGAAATGAATCCAAATTGATAAGGAGTTGGTCAATGATGCTCGAACATGTACTTGTTTTGAGTGCCTATTTATTTTCTATCGGTATCTGTGGATTGATAACGAGCCGAAATATGGTTAGAGCCCTTATGTGTCTTGAACTTATACTGAATGCAGTTAATATCAATCTCGTAGCCTTTTCTGATTTTTTTGATAGTCGCCAATTAAAAGGAAATATTTTTTCAATTTTTGTTATAGCTATTGCAGCCGCTGAAGCAGCTATTGGTCCGGCTATAGTTTCCTCCATTTATCGGAACAGAAAATCAACTCGTATTAATCAATCTAATTTGTTGAATAAATAGTATTAACC
>NW_026898201.1:20000-25000 GCF_033153095.1 Gastrolobium bilobum
ACAACCATCTCATCCGGGAAAAGCCATCTTTTTATCAACAATGTCTTTGTCATTTGATCCAATAGCGTTCCGTTAGATAGGAACAGATTTGATAAATATTGATAACTCTCGGATAGAGTATTAGAAAGGAAAAATCCATTAGATAATGAACTATTGGTTCTAAGCCATCTCTGGCGATGAATCAACAATTCGAAATGCTTTTCTTGCGTATTCTTGATAAACCAGCATTTATATATAGATGTAGAAAGCTCTGTTTGGGAAGTCAGAAGCCCCCTTGACATCTCTTCATCTGCAAAGAATTCTCGATGTGAAAACACAGAGACAAAAGGCTGATCTTTGAATAGGAAAAAGAGTGGATCCGAGGGTTCCCAAATGAATTGACTTATTCCAAAAAAGCCTTGTTCTTTGGAAGATCTATCTCGTGTCTGGTACTGCACGGTTCCACCCTGCAAGAACTCCGAATCATTCTCTTGAAGCTCATCCTCTTCATCATAAATGATCTGCTTGCCCCGAAATGACCCGGCCCAATAGGGAAATCCCAATTCATTGGGCCTTTCGATACAATCAAATAGAAAGCCCCAAGGGCGCCATATTCTAGGAGCCCAAACTATGTGATTGAATAAATCCTCCTCTATCTGTTGGGGGTCGAGGACTCCTTCCCCTTCTTCAAACTCCGATTCATATTTTTCATAGAGAAATCTTTGATCAACGATAGAACAAGATCCATTTTGAATCGTATTTAAGGGATTCCTTGGTTCGAGCCGAAGAAGCAATGTCACTCGATCATTAGCAAATTGACTGCAATCTTTTTCTGTCCGTAAGGATCCCACCAGAGCGCCCTCTACTTCTAATAGGCCATGAACTAGATCAAAATCATTCTCAATGAGCCCATAAGAAATGATCCCATTTTTTTCATCAGGTCGGGGTAGAGACCAAAGGTCTTGAGCGACCGATCCGGCAGAACAACTCAAAAGATAAAGAAGTATCGTTAATTTATTCATGCTCGTTCCAAGTTCGAAGTACCACTTGTACAAATAAGAATCCCCCCCGTTACAGGATTTCTTCTTCATATAAATAGATATAGGATCTATAGAGCAATTACTTAGAAGTACATTTTGTGAAACAGCCCTTCCTATCTGATAGAAAAGGATCCCATGATCCTGAACCGATCTTACCTGAGATCGCAAATCCCAAGTTTGTCTATGAAGAGCAGATCTAATTAGATTAGTGTCTATAATAGATTTCTTTTGTATAATACTAATCGATAGGGCCTCATTGGTAAGTGCTACAAGATCTCGTACATTGAAACCCATAGTTATGGACCCGAATCCATTAGTATGGAACATTTTCGTTTCCAAGTGAAATCCCCGAGTATATGAAAGAGTGAAAAAGTGCTTTCGTTGTTGTGGAATAAGAAGCCTTCGTATCTTAATACATGTATTTAATTTATTCGGAGCTATTAGAGCGGGATCTACTTTTTCGGGAATATGAGTCGAAGCAATAACAAGAATATTTCTAGTGGAACATCTTTCACAATCCCTGGAGAGATAGTTCACTAATAGACCGAAGGATAAGTAATTCGACTCATTCATATCCAGATCATGAATGTTCGGAATCCATATTATGCAAGGAGACATTGCTTTTGCTAATTCGAATTGAAGGGTGAGATAAAATCGGTCTATTTCCGGCATCATATCCATAGGTAGCACATTCATCATAGTTAGAAGCTCCAGCTCCGTATCAAGGTCACGGTCGATATCGTCACTATTATCAATATGGTCACTATCGTCACTCTCATCAATAAAAAAACCCTTAGGTTTGTTATCCAGGAACTTGTTCAGAAATACTGTAATGAAAGGAACATAGGAGTTTGTCGCTAGGTATTTGACCAAATAGGATCGTCCAACTCCTATAGAACCTATCACTAAAATACCCCTAGGGGGGGGTAGGGCTAAGCGGAGCGAAAAGGGTTTCCCATGAGATGGGAAATGAAAACGATTAACCCCACATGGGGTTTGTGAATAAGTGATTGTCTGATAATGAGCAAGAAATATACGTCTTTCTGCTAAACAGGATGTATTCAGCTCATAATTCATTAGATACTTTTTATGAATGTCAACTAAGTATCGTAAGTAAATTGCTCCCGGTTGTTCAATCATTTGATAACCAGAGTTATTCTTTGATAAATGATCACTATGAGTCAGACTCAATAGAATTTGATCAATCCTTTTTTCTGTCGTTAAGGTAGAGAACTGAACCAAGAATTCTCTTTCTTTATCATCAATCGAATCGCTGTTCGAGACCCAGGATTCTATTTTATCATCAATCCAATCACCATTCACGTTTTTTTTTCTTATCAAGGAATAAATCGCTTGACTTGTATGACTTAGATGTCTCGTATTTCTCGAAAAAACGATTCGATTGATGGGATTTGGTATAATACTTATGAGATCGACGAGATTCCAATATTTCTTCTTAGAACGTCTTGATTTGACCCCATAAGCGGGACCACCACCCCATAGCATGTTGCCGCCAGAAGCAGAACTCCGTATTTCTTCTAGAGAATCTCCTAATTGTTCCAGAGCAACTAGAAAGAGATTCCTTAACCAGAAAGAATTCAGTTCAGATGTAGGATACCTATCCAGAAGTTTTCGCAACTCAATCATGTATGATGGAATCATCAAAGATTTGACCTTTTCGAACTCTGTCTGTAACTCACTAGAGACTCGAGAAACAAAGAGAAGGTGTGTACGAACGAGATATCCAGCAACAAGAATAAGGAAAAGGATTAAATAGAGGAACTCCTGAACATTTAGCGATCTCAGATGTGTCGATATCAATGGTGACTCATTATTTCGATGAAGAATTTCCTCGGACAGAAGAAGATTATGTAAACACTTACTCGAAATCTCACTTATCCGATTCCATTGTGTCTTCCACAATGGAATCGGAAGAATTCGCCATGATATATCTGATCCATGCATAATATCATGAAAAATGGATACAAATCTTTGGCTACTACTTAGTATTAGTATCGGCAATAGGTCTGAAAAAGTATCTAAAAATATGAAATTTAGATATTTGTACCCTGTCGAAGTAAGGAACCACGGTATATATGTTAGGAATAGATTCCATTTTGAGAGAGTTGAAAAAGCACTATCTCGTTGAAAGGTTCTATACATATGCCCTTTCTCAAGGCATTTTTTTAGACAAGGACTCCGTTTTTTCCTCTTTTCGGATGTTAAATATTTCTCAGAACATGGAGTGTGAATCAAACCCATATTTGAATTGAAATTGAGATACTGATGCAAGTTCTTCCCTTCTGAATCAGGTAGATTCATATCTGAACGAGGTTGACAATAAGTTCTTTCAAAATGGACTCTTTGTCCCTCTGTTAGAGGTGTTCCAGAAATGTCTGCGATCGAGTAAATAGCTCTACGAACGAATGGATCGGATCGAATTGGAAAATGGAAATATTTGTACAAGTTATACCCTTCGTCATCACTTTGCGGAAAATCGTTAGGTATCAATATGTTAGATACCTGTGACTCGATTGGTGAAATAGTACCTCTCTCCAAAAAAGCATGTTTTTTTTTACCGTCACACAAAGAAAAAATGTTGTTGCGAATGAATAAGATATTGAGGAATTGTCCACACGTAAAATCATAATTATTGATACAGGCCTTTTCCACATAATCCACATAAAAAGGTAATTTGTTGTTACAATAGAAGAAGTGATATCGATTATTCAAGAATCGAAGTCGATTTGCTTTATAAAAAGAGGATATCAATGAACTTCTATGAAATGGTTTCACGGGATTCAGCCAATTGTCTTGATCGTGGGATATCATTGAGAAATAGGAATCCGTGTTATCAAAAGATTTCCTTCGATTCTTTCTAGTATGGAATGAGTCAATCATCCACTTTGGTATCTTCTTGAACAAAAATGGTGATATTGTTTCTCCATTGATCAAGAATTTCGATTTTTGGGAAGTATCATGGTCATCCAATAAGAAGGGTTTCCTTTTTTTCAAATGAACGATTTGAAGACCTATTGATTCTAACAACTGATTACAGAGTGGATCACTCGGACCTTTCAATTCATAGATGTGGATCTCGGACCTATGAATGGGGATACTCCCGAAACTCACAAAGAAAAAAGGAAGTGAGTTAGACAAAAAGAGAAGAAATTTGGACAAAAAAAGAAGTAACTTGGACAAAAAGAAACAAAGTGACTTAGACAAATCTTTTTTGTCGATAACCTCAGAACAATCAATCGAATATTGATTAATACGTAATCGATCGAACACTACTTGAAAATGGCTATTCTGCTCAGAAATGAAATGTTCCAAATGTTCCTGGAGATTCTTGCTCCCATTGGACCATTTGTATCTATATGCATTAGGATCCCTATTCATGGATCTCTCGATTCGAGAAATAAAAAATAAGAGGATCGAACCATCTCTTCTGACTCTTTTTCAAATTTGATAAATGTTGGTTGATCGTGTATTTCATTATCGTTCTATGATTCAGAGTCTCATTTCCTATTTGATATCTTTGAATTCCATATTCGAAGTTGCGATCGAATCGATTCTTTTTAATCAATCGATTTAATACATTTCTTATGTACCCATAGATGCTATATTGGATTTGAATCAGATTTCGGCGGATCAATCTATATTGATTGACTGCCTCCATTATGTTCTTGCTAGCAAAGACCACTATTTTTGGCTTTGGATCTTCCAAATCATTCCCGCAAGAGGTCCGGACCCATTTTTTTATGATCCTTCGATAAAAAGATTCATTCTCTTCATAAAAAAGAGGAGGTAGAACCAATAAAGATTTTTTTTTCGATTCATCCCTGGAGTTGAATACCTCATTCAAGAATTGTTTTTGATCCAATCCGGAGGAATCCATACAAAAGGCAAATCCCTTAGGATACACCAGATCCGGCTCGGTTATTGATAGAGTGAATAGATCTGCCATTTCTTGAAATATCT
>NW_026898201.1:30000-48547 GCF_033153095.1 Gastrolobium bilobum
TGATTCTATTTGGTTTGCCCAACCAATCAATTATTCGGAGAATCTACAAGAAGATAAAAAAATACGAGATTGTATCACGAATTTTATAGAAAAAAATACAAGAATTTCTTCCGGCGTCGAGGGAATTGCACGGATAAAGATTCAAAAAAGAATTGATCTGATTCAAGTCACAATCTATATGGGATTTCCAAAGTTATTAGTTGAGGGTAAGCCTAGAAGAATCGAAGAATTACAAATGAATGTACAAGAAAAAGTAAATTGTGTGAACCGAAAAATCAACATTGTTATTACAAAAATTGCAAACGCTTATAGACACCCTAATATTATTGCAGAATTTATAGCCGGACAATTAAAGAATAGAGTTTCGTTTCGTAAAGCAATGAAAAAAGCTATTGAATTAACTGAACAGGCAGGTACAAAAGGAGTGCAAATACAAATAGCGGGACGTATCGACGGAAAAGAAATTGCACGTGTCGAATGGATCAGAGAAGGTCAGGTTCCTCTACAAACCATTCGAGCTAAAATTGATTATTGTTCCTATACAGTTCGGACTATTTATGGGGTATTAGGAATCAAAGTTTGGATATTTCTAAACAAAGGGTAATTAACTTTTCCTTCTCTTTAATGTTCCGTGTTTTTTGATAAAACAAAAAAAAATGAGAAATTTTATAAGATTGAATAAAAAAATTCAATAAATCATTGGATATTGATAGAATTGCTATGCTTAGTGTGCGACTCGTTGGTTTTTTTTTGATTGCTTTAAATTCAAAAAAACTAATCTATAATATGAATTTAATGAATAAAGAACTAATAACCAACTCATCGCTTTTCTTTATCCGGATCTCAAGAACTAGTAAAAATAGAAAATATAAATAAAGATTTGATATATTAGTGGATATAATTATAGCAACTTAAATTTTTCATAAACATAAAAAAGAAAAAAAACGAATCTGATTCTGGGTTGTAAAGCAATAAAAATATATGGATAAATAAGGTGATGAGGTGAAAGAAAGAGAGATATATCAATGATATAAAATACGAATATGTAAAGGTCTACGCAAAAAAGGTAGTGTAATAAAGCATCAATATAAATGAAATATGAATTCATCTATAATATAGATGAATTTTTCCCTAGAACAAATAAATCAAGAGTCCCGGGTCAATATAAAAACTGAGAAGGTTGATTCCAGAAAAATTCAAATCTTATTGAAATAAAAACTTTTAAATTTAAATAGAGACTCCATTCTAGAATTAAGACCTAACCATTAATTGAGAAGCTGTGGGAACGACGAAAACTATGAATGCCTAGGATGTTTTTTCAAACAAATCTTAATGATTCATTAGATGGGATAGCGGAACGAACCAAGAAACAATCCTTTGTTTGAAAGGTTGTGGACTAACCCTACATTACATCTTAAATTGATAATGAAAGAGTAAAGATTCGCCCGCAAAAATTTAGATTTGTTTAACAATTTTTGCCAATCCGATATGATAATAAAAAAAAGATTTGTTATAACCTTATAAGATAACAACATTATTCAGTTCCATACGGATAACAAAAATTGTCTATAAGAATAGATACGAAATTATATATCAAAACTTCTAATAGACCAATAGATTTTATTATCAAATATCAAAAAATCCTGTGATTCTATTATTAATTAAAGATATGTATCTTGTTGTATAGGATTTTACCGGTTAAAGCATATATATATATATTTAAAACATATATATATTGAATAGCTTCTTTATATTTGCGAGGAGCCGTATGAGGTGAAAATCTCATGTACGGTTTTGTAATAGAGATGGTATTGAGAAACAACCATCAACTATAACCCCCAAAGAACCAGATTCCGTAAACAACATAGAGGAAGAATGAAGGGAATATCCTATCGAGGTAATCTTATTTGCTTCGGAAGATATGCTCTTCAATCACTTGAGCCCGCTTGGATAACATCGAGGCAAATAGAAGCGGGACGACGAGCAATGTCACGAAATGTTCGCCGGGGTGGACAAATATGGGTACGCGTATTTCCAGATAAACCTGTTACGGTAAGACCTACCGAAACCCGTATGGGTTCGGGAAAGGGATCCCCCGAATATTGGGTAGCTGTCGTGAAACCCGGCAAAATACTTTATGAAATGGGCGGGGTCGCAGAAAATATAGCTAGAAAAGCTATTTCAATAGCAGCATCTAAAATGCCTATACGAACTCAATTCATTATTTCGGGATAATAATTAGAACCAAAGGAAAGAGGTCTTTAGGATAAAAACAAAAAAATTGGAATTGTTGGTTTATTTTTTTTTTTGAACACAAAATATTTTTGTCACTTCAACCTTTGAACTGGAAAGAACAAAACAAAAAATTATATGATTCAACCTCAAACCCGTTTGAATGTAGCGGATAATAGTGGAGCCCGTGAATTGATGTGTATTCGAATTATAGGAGCGAGTAATAGACGATATGCTTCTGTTGGTGATATTGTTGTTGCTGTAGTAAAGGAAGCAGTACCAAATACGTCTTTAGAAAGATCAGAAGTGATCAGAGCTGTAATTGTACGTACTTGTAAAGAACTCAAACGCAGTAACGGTATGATAATACACTATGATGATAATGCTGCGGTTGTTATTGACCAAGAGGGAAATCCAAAAGGAACTCGAATTTTTTGTGCAATCGCCCGCGAATTGAGACAGTTAAATTTCACTAAAATAGTTTCACTAGCACCCGAAGTATTATAAAAAAACGAGACCATGATAGATAGATATATCTATATTAATATTATTTAATATTTTAGAAAAACCCAATAAAAAAAATGGAATAAGAAAAAAACATAGAGAAAAGAGCATGTTGATTATATGGAAAGTAAAGGGCAACCATAATTTTCGTTTATCATGGGTAAGGATATCATCGCTGACATAATAACCTCTATACGAAATGCTGACATGAATAAAAAAGGAACGGTTCAAATACCATTTACTAACATTACCGAAAACACTGTGAAAATACTTTTACGGGAGGGTTTTGTTGAAAACGTCAGAAAACATAGGGAAAGCAACAAATATTTTTTAGTTTTAACTCTACGATATAGAAGAAATAGGAAAGGGTCATATAAAACTATTTTAAATTTAAAACGAATCAGTACACCCGGTCTACGAATCTATTTGAATTATCAACGAATTCCTAGAATTTTGGGAGGGATGGGGATTGTAATCCTTTCTACTTCTAGGGGTATAATGACAGATCGAGAGGCTAGATTAGAAAGAATCGGCGGAGAAATTTTATGTTATATATGGTAATTTTTCTGATATACGAATTATACGAGAACCTTCTATTAGTTTTTTTTTTAACGAGGGGGGGGGGGGTACAATTCGAAATTCAAAACGGAAAAATGTAATAAATAAACCTTATTTTCTTTCAATAAATAGATTTGCAATTAAATAAAGGAATGATAAATATGAAAATAAGGGCCTCTGCTCGTAAAATTTGTGAAAAATGTCGATTGATACGCAGGCGGGGACACGTTATAGTAATTTGTTCAAATCCGAGACATAAACAAAGACAAGGATAATATTTCCACAAAAAGAGGACTTTTTTTTTTTAACCAGATGCACAGATAAAATAAATTTAGATAAAAGAAAAAAATAGTATAAATTTCAATATGAAATCATAAAAAATATGGCTAAACCTATACCAAAAATTGGTTCGCGTAAAAATGGACGTATTGGTTCGCGTAAGCATGCTCGTAAAATACCAAAGGGAGTTATTCATGTTCAAGCTAGTTTCAACAATACCATTGTGACTGTTACAGATGTTCGGGGTCAGGTGATTTCTTGGTCTTCCGCCGGTACTTGTGGATTCAAAGGTACACGGAGGGGAACGCCATTTGCAGCTCAAATCGCAGCAGGAAATGCTATTAGAATGGTAGCGGATCAAGGCATGCAACGAGCAGAAGTCATGATAAAAGGTCCCGGTCTCGGAAGAGATGCGGCATTAAGAGCTATTCGTAGAAGTGGTATAGTCTTAAATTGTATAAGGGATGTAACCCCTATGCCACATAATGGATGTAGATCTCCAAAAAAAAGACGTGTGTAAAACTAAAAATAAACATCGAAGAGATTTAAAATTCAAGAGAAAACAAAAATTAAAGGGTTGATGAAATATATTACTATGGTTCGAGAGAAAGTAAGAGTATCTACTCGGACACTACAGTGGAAGTGTGTTGAATCAAGAGTAGACAGTAAGCGTCTTTATTATGGACGTTTTATTCTGTCTCCACTTATGAAAGGCCAAGCCGATACAATAGGCATTGCGATGCGAAGAGTTTTGCTCGGAGAAATAGAGGGAACGTGTATCACAAGTGCAAAATCTGATAAGATACCACATGAATATTCTACCATAGCGGGTATTCAAGAATCAGTACATGACATTTTAATGAATTTGAAAGAAATTGTATTGAAAAGTCATCTGTATGGAACTCGGGACGCGTCTATTTGTTTCAAGGGTCCTGGGTATGTAACTGCTCAAGACATCATTTTACCACCTTCTGTAGAACTCGTTGATAATACACAACATATAGCTAACGTAACAGAACCAATCCATTTGTATATTGGATTAAAAATTGATAGGAATCGCGGATATCGTATAAAAACACTCAAAAACTTTCAAGACGGAAGTTATACTATAGATGCTGTATTCATGCCTGTTCGAAATGCAAATCATAGTATTTATTCTTATGTGAATGGGAATGAAAAACAAGAGATACTCTTTCTCGAAATATGGACAAATGGAAGTTTAACTCCGAAGGAAGCACTTTATGAAGCCTCCCGGAATTTGATTGATTTATTTATTCCTTTTTTACACGCGGAAGAGGAAAATTTAAAATTAGAAAACAATCAACACAAAGTGACCTTACCCCTTTTTACTTTTTATGATAGATATAGATTGGCTAGGTCTAACCTAAGGAAAAAAAAAAAAGAAATAGCATTGAAATCCATTTTTATTGACCAATTAGAGTTGCCCCCTAGGATCTATAATTGTCTTAAAAGATATAATATAAATACATTATTAGAACTCTTGAATAAGAGTCAAGAAGACCTTTTGAAAATGGAAGATCTTCGTGCAGAAGATGTAAAAAAGATATTCGATATTTTCGAAATAGAAAAACATTTTGTATAAATTTTAAATCCATTGTATTTCCATTGTATTATTTTTTGATTCTTTTTTATTATAAATTATTTTTTGATTCTTTTTTATTATAAAAAGTAAGGATCAAAATATAGAATAGAAATGGAATCTTTAGAACAAATCCTTACACTCGAAATAGGTGAAAAAATGGAATAGATGTATCTAGGGATTAGTCAGTCGTCTTAAAGTGAATTCTCCCTAGATACACAATATACATGGCATTTTATTTCACAATTGATTCAATTTAAAAAAGACCTAAAGTTAGAGATTTCTCAATAGGTAATGTTGCTCCAATACCCAACCAAAGAGCCACTGCGGTACCAATCAAAAAGACGGTTGTTGCTACTGGACGGCGAAATGGGTTTTGAAATTTATTAACATTTTCCAAAAAGGGTACTGTTAATAATCCCGCGGGTACCGAAACCATTAAAAGAACACCCAATAACTTGTTGGGCACTGTACGAAGTATTTGAAATACGGGAAAGAAATACCATTCGGGCAATATTTCCAAAGGAGTTGCGAACGGATCCGCAGGTTCCCCCATGATGGTTCTAGAACCGCTAGACCCACATTACAGGCAATAGTACCTAGAATTACTACTGGAAAAATATATAAAAGGTCGTTGGGCCATGCGGGTTCTCCATAATAATTATGACCCATTCCCTTAGCCAATTTAGCTCTTAATACAGGATCATTCAAGTCAGGTTTTTTTGTTATTGGGATAGGTGAATTCTTATAGATCCATCCTCCGAAAGAACCGGACATGATAATTTTTCACCATCCGGCTCGAGCGCGAATCAAATGAACCGAATGTATCTATAGAAAAAATGGATATGTTATAGACACATATATGAGTATTATTCTATTTTTTTGTCCCCTTCTTTATTTTTTCAAAAAAAAAAAATAGTTCTATACTATTAAACGGATACAAAATTTGTATAGTAAATCGACGCTTATTTTATTATTTGTCTTTTTAGTTCGAAATTTGATTTCCACTTTATTGAACTCATTGCAGATCATGGCTGAAACGTCCAAAAATGGGTTGGTTTTTAACTTCCTGAAATATGAAAAAGTATCTCATAGAACCTTCCGATCGTCTTTCAACTATTTACTCAATTACTTCTTCCGAATGATAGAGATATTTTTCATAAATATGATATATATATATTTCTTTTTCTATGATATTATGATTGTGGAAAAAAAATATGAAATATAAAAACTCAAATTGGAAGAATAAGAGTTGCTTTTTGATTATTTCAGATGGTAGAAAGAAATAGATTTTATTTCTTTCTACCATATTATCCGGATTTCATAGAAATCTGTTGATTCTAGTCAGATCATTTTATCTAAGACTAAGGCCAAAATTCAAATCCTTTTTTATTCAATCATTGCATGGATAAGAATGAATAAGTCGTGTTGAAGTAAAATTACTCACTTTGGCTTACCGTTTTTACATAAATTATAAGTAAAAAGGCAGTAGGAACTAGAATGAACAGTGCAGTAGCAATAAATGCGAGAATATTGACTTCCATAATCTCTATGTTTTATTTCTCTTTTATTTCGAATAAAGAATTCGGGATTTAATCCCATAGAGATGATACATCTTTCGTTGGTAAATTCAATGGTATAATAAATTACGTTTCCATGCTATCAATATCAAATCGGATCAATATCACGAATAACAATATCCGAGCTATTAAGAAGATATTTCCTCCATACTATATTAAAAAAAATTTATTTCTGATGCAATAAAAAATTCCCTTTTTTTCTTTGTTCGTCGGAATCTTTACCCTAAAAAAAAAAGAAAGAAGGAGCCTTGTTAGGGATGATATATTTTTTTTTATTTGGATTCTATTTTACACACGAAATGAATTGATGTCTTTTTTTTTTTATTGGATTTGTATCCAACGGGATTGACGGGGCTCGAACCCGCAGCTTCCGCCTTGACAGGGCGGTGCTCTGACCAATTGAACTACAATCCCTGGGAAGGGTATACAGTATACACATATTCTTACTATTTCATCCAACCCCCCTTTTTTCTATCTTCATTTAAATTCTGTTGTGCGATAACTGACAGAGGCAGACATATTAATATATTATTTATATTCATATATAAGAAAATTAAAAAAATATATGGATATGCACGATATCGAGATCGACACAGATTGCGAGTAATCCGTTCGTTATTGCCAAATCTACTCAAAAATGAATCAATGATAATAAAAAAGATTCTTTTTTATTCTTTAATCCCTTCCTTAAGACTTTTTATTTACAGATCCTGATATGAATCTAGATCGTTAGTAAGATACGAATTTTTGGAAAAATATGTAATAAAGAAAGAGCGCCGAGGATATCTCATATTTTCGTCCGTATCAGAACGCATCGGTCAATTCCGGATAAAAAATGGGTTATCTCGTTTCATGGGGGATCGGCAAATTATTGGGCCGAACTGGATTTGAACCAGCGTAGACATAGTGCCAACGAATTTACAGTCCGTCCCCATTGACCGCTCGGGCATCGACCCGGGAAGAATCAATTTCAGTTTTTATTGAAAATCCATGATCAACTTCCTTTCGTAGTACTCTACCCCCAGGGGAAGTCGAATCCCCGCAGCCTCCTTGAAAGAGAGATGTCCTGAACCACTAGACGATGGGGGCATACTTGCCCGATCGCCATTAGACTACGTTCATAGTATGAGCAGTTTTTTTTTAATTGTCAATATAAAGGAATGATAGAATTCTATCAAAAGGATATTTTCATCTTTCATAATTCCATAGAATTAAATGATTCATCATTTAGATTTTTAAATTTTTCATTTTAATGTTAAGATTCATTAGGTATATTCCTGTTTCACTCTAAGCCGGGAAAAAACGACAATCAATCTGGAAATTGGATAAGAAAGACAGGGATCGACAAGTTATTGAAATTATTTTTTTTTTTCAATAAAAATTTGGTTAAGGGACAGGACAAATTGAATCCATTTATCAAATATCAATAAACCCTTTTTGAACTATACTATTATTCACTAGATAAATTCAAATAACATAACTATATCATTAAGTATATGCAGTAACAAATCTATGTACTAGACTCCTATTGACTAGTTTCTGATTTAGGAATTGAATCAAACGTAGCCCCTTTAACTCAGTGGTAGAGTAACGCCATGGTAAGGCGTAAGTCATCGGTTCAAATCCGATAAGGGGCTTCTTCCTTTTTTTTTCAAAAAACTCCAGCAGTAGTATTTATATTTGAAAGAAGAATCGAGATATATCGGTATTCAAAAAAAAAAGTAAAGATTATAAAAAACGTAAGTGGACCTAACCCATTGAATCATAATTAGATCTACTATTCTGATATTTAAATTCGATAGAGATGAAATTAGAACACTGGATCTTTTTTTTTGAATCTGAAATTTTGAATTTGAAAAGGGGTAAAATCGAATAAAGAAGACAAAAAAATGTAAAATAGAAAGTGCTTAAATATAAGATCCTGTAGTAGTTTCCTAGACATAGAAATTATAAGAATATATAGAGAGAATTAATTTCTTTTTATTTCACAAAGACGATTCTTTGATGAAAGGGTAGGAGTATGTTTGAGGATACGCTCGTAGCGAGAGCGATAAGGGGGATCATTTGTTTATTGAACAGTTCTTTAAAAAATGGATTTATACGTTTTATGAGTCATAAGACAATTCATGATTCATCATTGCTTAGATGCTTAGAGGATTTTTAAGATAAAAATAGAAAGGAATAACCGAATCGAGTTCGTGAATTTGACTTAGGTATCAATAGACAAACCAATAAATGATTTTTATATTCGAAACCCATTAGAAAAGAAGGGACAATCTAGGAGAAAAAAGTGATATAATTATATATAATATGATATGAATAATATAATATATATATGATATGAAGATCCCATTCCTGAAAATGCTATGAGGTGTTTGGAAATGGTTGAAGTATTTGATTTGAATAGGAGGATCACTATGACTATAGCTCTTGGTAAGTTTACCAAAGATGAAAATGATTTATTTGATATTATGGATGACTGGTTACGGAGGGACCGTTTCGTTTTTGTGGGTTGGTCCGGTCTATTACTCTTTCCTTGCGCCTATTTCGCCCTAGGAGGTTGGTTCACAGGTACAACCTTTGTAACTTCATGGTATGTTACGTCAATTTGAGCTTGCTCGATCTGTTCAATTGCGTCTTTATAATGCAATCGCGTTCTCTGGTCCAATTGCTGTAATTTCTTAAGTGTATTGCCACACCCCCAAGGATTAGGCCCACTTTTTACAGGTCAATGGAATCTTTATGCTCAAAACCCCGATTCCGGTAGTCATTTATTTGGTACCTCCCAAGGAGCAGGAACCGCCATTCTAACACTTTTAGGGGGATTCCATCCGCAAACACAAAGTTTATGGCTTACCGATATTGCCCATCATCATTTAGCTATTGCATTGATTTTTCTCGTTGCTGGTCATATGTATAGAACTAACTTTGGGATTGGACATAGTATAAAAGATCTTTTAGAAGCCCATATTCCTCCAGGAGGTAGATTGGGACGTGGGCATAGGGGTCTTTATGACACAATCAATAATTCAATTCATTTTCAATTAGGCCTTGCTCTAGCTTCTTTAGGGGTTATTACTTCCTTGGTAGCTCAACACATGTACTCTTTACCTGCTTATGCATTTATAGCGCAAGACTTTACTACCCAGGCTGCGTTATATACTCATCATCAATACATCGCAGGATTCATTATGACAGGGGCTTTTGCTCATGGAGCTATCTTTTTTATTAGAGATTATAATCCAGAACAGAATGAAGATAATGTATTGGCAAGAATGTTAGACCACAAAGAAGCGATCATATCCCATCTAAGTTGGGCCAGCCTCTTTTTGGGGTTCCATACTTTGGGACTTTATGTGCATAATGATGTCATGCTTGCTTTTGGAACTCCAGAGAAACAAATCTTGATCGAACCTATATTTGCCCAATGGATACAATCTGCTCATGGTAAAACTTCATGGTTCGATGTACTTTTATCTTCAACAAATAGTCCGGCGTTCAATGCTGGGCGGAGCATATGGTTGCCTGGTTGGTTAAATGCCATTAATGAGAATAGTAATTCTCTATTCTTAACAATAGGGCCCGGAGACTTCTTGGTTCATCATGCCATTGCTCTTGGTTTACATACAACAACATTGATCTTAGTAAAAGGTGCTTTGGATGCGCGCGGTTCCAAATTAATGCCGGATAAAAAAAGGATTTTGGTTATAGTTTTCCTTGCGACGGTCCAGGACGGGGTGGTACTTGTGATATTTCGGCATGGGACGCATTTTATTTGGCAGTTTTCTGGATGTTAAATACCATTGGATGGGTTACTTTTTATTGGCATTGGAAACACATTACACTATGGCAGGGTAATGTTTCACAGTTTAATGAATCTTCTACCTATTTGATGGGATGGTTAAGAGATTATCTATGGTTAAATTCTTCACAACTTATCAATGGATATAATCCTTTTGGTATGAATAGTTTATCAGTCTGGGCATGGATGTTTTTATTTGGACATCTTGTTTGGGCTACTGGATTTATGTTCTTAATCTCCTGGCGCGGATATTGGCAGGAATTGATTGAAACTTTAGCATGGGCTCATGAACGTACACCCTTGGCTAATTTGATTCGATGGAGAGATAAACCGGTGGCTCTTTCAATTGTGCAAGCAAGATTGGTTGGGTTAGCCCACTTTTCTGTAGGTTATATATTTACTTATGCGGCGTTTTTGATTGCTTCTACATCGGGCAAATTTGGTTAAATAAATTCTTTAATAAATTCTTTATTTGATCCGCAAAAATATCATTTCTTTCTATAGAGTAGGAGACCCGCCTTATTTTATTTCTACATCTAGGATAAGACTTCTATCATTGATACGAATTGGTAATAAAACATTATGGCAAGGAAAAGCTTGATTCAGAGGGAAAAGAAAAGACAAAAGTTGGAACTAAAATATCATTTGATTCGCCGATCCTCAAAAAAAGAAATAAGCAAAGTTCCATCGTTAAGTGATAAATGGGAAATTCATGGAAAGTTAGAATCACTACCGCGTAATAGTGCACCTACACGTCTTCATCGACGTTGTTTTTCGACCGGAAGGCCGAGAGCTAATTATCGAGACTTTGGGTTATCTGGACACATACTTCGGGAAATGGTTCATGCATGTTTGTTGCCTGGTGCAACAAGATCCAGTTGGTAAGGAGGAAAAATTCTCTTCATTTTTTTAGTCATTTTTATAATCAGCGATTATAGGGGGTCCCTTTACCATTCTGTATAAATGATATATTCTATTTGTACAGATATGGTATAGGGACGCACTCCATCGTTGCGTGTTCGTTAATTTCAAATTTCTTCTATTTCTCGCGGGGTAGAGCAACTTGGTAGCTCGCAAGGCTCATAACCTTGAGGTCACGGGTTCAAATCCCGTCTCCGCAACATTTTTTTTGACAAAAAAGGGTTCAAGAAGAAGAGGGGGGTACTATAGTATAACTATAGTATCTATCACCGTCAACGTTATACAATTTTTGATACTTTTAGAATGAAATACAGAAATTTAAGGGAGTCGGCGGATAGCGGGAATCGAACCCGCGTCTTCTCCTTGGCAAGGAGAAATTTTACCATTCGACTATATCCGCATTTTCATTTTTTTAGTACTTGATACGTAATATACCGATTAGATTTGTGCAGGACTAGGCCTGATACTATATAAAATTCAAAATAAAGTTGAAAGATATATAGATATCCATATATATTTATAATCTAAATTTTTCTATTCTAAATAGAATATTTTAGATTCATATTAGTTTCTATTAAATTGCAATTCTATATGTCTATTTTTCTATTAATATTAATGAATATTAAGAATTCTTATTAATATTCTATTTTAATTCTATATTTATATATTCTTTCTAAATTAAACTTATATGTATTCTTTCTATTATAGATATATAGTCTATATAATCTATTAATGCTTCATAAATAGTAACTCTATTTATATTAAGAATATTCTGCTATTAATAGTATTTATCGAATATTTAGAATATTCAGAGAATATTCGAATTCCATATTCCAAATTTTCTATTTTGATTCTATTTATTTTATTTTTATTCCATTTTGGATTGTTTTTTTTGGTTTTACGATATACCCTATTAACTATATGAGATAACATTCTTCCAATAGAAGAAGTTTGACCCCCCGAATACTATTTTCGTTTTCTTTATTTTTGGGGACTTATATTCCAATTTAATGTGCCTCAAAATCCGAAAGAATTCGGGGGGTCATTTCTTTTTTGATCTAGAACAAATATCTTCAAGAGATGAGAGAATTAAGAATACCCACTAAAAAGACTAATCCAATCCATAATGATGTACCGGAAAATAGAACATTTTTGTTACTCGACCAACCATCGGGAGAAGCAAATACAACAGGTACACTAATCAATAAAATGAATGAAGTAGCAATTAATGCAAAAACAGCCAATTGGAAAGCAATAGTCATGTTTCTAATCCTCTAATTTACCAACAAAAGAACTATACCATTTGACCCCCCCTCGCGTATGTATAAGACCGAATCCATTCGATTTTGAATTTTCAAAAAGGATTACGAATCCTTAACTTTTCGAGGAATCCTTCATCAGTGGTTGTGAATGACCGATTTTTTTTTCAATCTTTATGATTTGCTCCTACGGAACCGAGGTCGAAAAAGATTGAGAAATAGAACCATCTGATTTGATTCGTTCTCAATAGTCACGAGATGATCATCTTAGGGTGATCCTTTTGTCGACGGATGCTCCTATTATACTCGTAGTCTCTGAAGGATGAGAACCAACTATGTAGCATCTACATTGATAATTCAAGTATTGTCTACGTCATTAGTCCGATCCTTTGTAGGAACTACCCGTAATAACGAACTTGCAAAATAAATCTTTTTTTTTCATAAAGGGATTTGTTGTTCCTGACTCTGCTTCACCTTAATTGTTATACAAGTAAAGTGATGTCTTGGTCCGAGTGGGAATAGCATTTCTATTCTATCTTAGCCTAGTCATCCCACAAGGTCACTCTTTATTGGTTGGCTATCACACATGGCAACCAACTCACACCTCTTATCTCCTTGTACGATGCGCTGTTTTGGGCAGAGGAGCAAGCTGATAACTTGTTTGGGTGGACAATCAAAATTCAGCTTTATGTCAATCTTAGTTAGCCTAATTTCTAACACCACTCAGCCTTAACACCTGCGCCCAATAAGGGAAGGGGAATGCAGTGTGCATGTATTGCCATTGGCTGGAAAATTCTGCACTTACCTTCACCCCTTCATGCGCTGAAGTGAGAAGAATGGCTTGGGCATTTGTGGTTTATTTCTTCTTTAAATTGGCACTTAAGACTTCACCCCTCCCATCTCTCATGCGCTGATTTGGTAGGAAAGGAGCTAGATCAAACCTTTAATTTGAGTTTCGGGACACTCAACTGTACCACCCTCTTTCTCTACCACAAAATTACACAACTTTCCTCCTACTTCAACACAAATTAGTTGTCATCACTATCTACTATTTTCATTCCTTCTCACACTTCAAAACCGAAGCATATGTACAGAGGGAACTCAAGAAATTATTTCACTTTTTCCTTGTATCCTAACTGGAAACCGAGGACCTCTTTAGAGTGATACCAAAAATTTAATCACACGTTGTCCCTGCCTTCTTCATTCGACGGTGCACCATTTGTTCCAAGAGGTAACACATTGTTTTGTCTTGTTGTTACTTATGTGTGGCAACCTCTGTCACCTTCTTTAAAGGAGATATTCGTTCATAAACTAACTCAAGTTAATTTCCCTCTCCCTATTGTATCCGCACGACCACTGTTTGAAGAGTGGGGCTGGCTATTTCGTGAATCATTAAGGGCTGAAGTGTTGTCCATTTGGTCTCCTTAGTGCGCTAGTGAAAGGTAAGCACAAAATTTTGAACCTCCATCTCTGTCTTCTGTTCAGGCCGAGAAGCATGTATAGGGAGTGGTTTCTTATGTAATTTATTTTCTCTAGATTCCGCCATAATGAACCCCCAGATCTTAGTTGAAAGCATGAAAGCTTAGAATTAATTTCAGAACTTGGTAATGATCTTAAAGTTAAATGATGGGGCTGTTGATGATGGCTTGGTGTTCCTTTAAATTTTTTTGAAGCAAAATAATTTGGACAGCATGCCTAGGTCCCTTGTAGCGATCCTTGAATGAATTCGTGAGCTTTGGAAGAAATCATCCTTGATGCTTTGTTGAGATGAAATCGATTCTGCCTTGATAAAACTTGTTATAAATTAAGCTTTATTTAACTTATATATGCAGCATGTTGTTTAGTTTCCCTTCACACACTCCATGTGTTGTTAAGCTAAATATTTGAATAAACGTTATGAGCCTTGTATGATGAAACCGATTCTGTTTTGGACCAGCCTTATTGTGTGCTAAACTCCATCTAAGATTATGTAGACAGCAGAATAATAAGCTCCCTTTTTCGCATCTCTGAGTATAGAAATAGGAAATTGTATGAATAAAAATCTTGAGTAACTTCTATGTCAAAATCGATTCTGCCATGCTTAGGAACCTTGAGAAACCCTCACTGTTAAATGTTGGGAAGACTGTTTTGAAAGTCAGAATATTTTAGGAAAATAACATTGTTGGCCGAATGGATACATGAACCTTTAGGCTTGGAGAATTATTGGTAATTAATAGAGAAGGCTGAAACGTATTCTGATTTTGTTGCAATGTATATTAGGTGCGCAAAAGCCGTAAATTTTGGATTATACGTTGCTGTCTGGTACATTTAATTGTGACGTACGAGGTATGTGTAGGCGGTATTACCTTCTGTGACTATTGGCTAGTGTATGGAATTGTGATGTGTTGCTCACATTTGTTCTATGTATGTTACGACGATGATGAGCCAATGGTAAGAATATGAAAGGATACATGCATTTTACATCATAATACATTTTTCTGTTGGGTGCGATTGCATAACATGGCATGTATACTTGATTCATGACATCTTATATATATATATTTGTATTGAGGACATGTGACTGAGCATGCATCATATAGGCATGCCTGGTACCAGGAGAGGGGACACTTGGCTTCAGTCCGCATAGGTTCCACAGTGGGATTCACCTTCATGGGAGTCATTAGGAATACCCACTGTGATGCTACGCGCACGACGGTGCTATGAGCGTAAAGGAAAAAGGGCGTTATATACGCGTTATGATATATGATGAAAAGGATTAGATGTTTGAAGTGACTATTTATGATTTTGTGCCTAGTTAATACTGTTGCATTTGGTTTTGTTGCCACACTACTGGGTTTATTCCCACCCCTTTGGGGCTGCAATATTTGAAATTGCAGGAGAACGTAAAAGCATTTTAGGACTTGGATGTTGAACTCGGTTATATTTTTGTTGCTGTCTGGATTTATTCTCTGTTGACTGTTTTAAGCTTGGGATGACTGTATTATGTGGTACTTGATTATTTTTGGATGACTGTAAAACTATGATTTATTTCTGCTTTAAGTCTTCTACGAACAGCGGCTATTTTAAGAAAATCTGAAAATGTCTTGCGAAAAGGAATTATCTTTAATGCTGAATTTTAACAGTTTACGGTCAACTTATGAGTTACGTTTCAAGGGGCGAATGACCTCCGATTTACTATTATTTTATATGCACGCGAAGCCCCAAGCGTCTTCATTCAGATTTCGCTAACTGTACAAAAATATTTTTAAAAATCGATTTTATATTAATATTTAAAGGAATACGGTTTTCTAAAAATTTTAACCATTTTATCAGCAACACATTTTAAGTCCTTCCCATCAAAAATTTTCTTAGATTCAGCTTTCCACAACAACTTCTCAAAGATCTTTTCTTAGAAAAAGTTTTCATCTGTTTCCACAACTCGAATAACGATTAGCAAACGACTCTCTTGGATGCATACAGGAGAGGGTGTTACACTAATTGGTATCAGAGCAATTTTGGTTCATGGTGATTGTTTTGCTTGAATTGTCTGTTGCTTGTTTTAATCGATTGATATTAACTGCTGAATGATTTGCTTGTTGTTTGACATATATTCACTACTTGCTATCTGCCGGATGATGGATTACGTTAACTGTTAAATTTAGGTATTGACTGTTGTAATTAGACTGTTAGATCTAGATGGTGATGAGGAATCGATGCACTGTTGACTTACCCGATTTGAACTCGAGTACCTACTTTGAATTTGCTGTCATAAATAACCTGCAGTGAGTCCGATCAGCTCATTTCGTGATATTGTGAGTGCAGAATCATGGCAGGTAATCGCGGTTCCACTCGGGGAAGGACTAACAATGCTGAAGAGGATCTTATCACAACAATTGGGGGATTGGCCACGTTCGTCCAGAACATGAGCCAAGAATGGCAAGAACATCGTCAACAGAACCAGAATCAACCCCCGCTGCATGACCATGCAGAGGAGATTGCCCGACGGAGGTTGAAGGACGTCCGTAACTTTCAACCACCTATCTTTGAAGGTGGAGACCACCCTGAGGCTGCAGCAAACTGGCTGCAGATGATCGAACATATCTTCGAACGGATGGGATGCCCGGAGGCTCAGAAGCCGGACTATGCCTTCTATCAGTTGACGGGAGAAGCATTGACATGGTGGACTGGCGCGAGAGCTCTGCTGCGAGCTCAGAATACTGAAGTGACCTGGGCTGTGTTCAGGAGGGTATTCTTGGACAAGTACTTTCCAAAAGCAATGCGAAGAATGAAACACACAGAGCTACTGTCTTTGAGGCAAGGGAACATGACTATCAATGAATACATTGCAAAGTTTGCACAACTGATGGAATATGCCAATTTTGACCGTAACATCTATGATGAGGAGTGGCAAGTGGAGAAGTTTGAGAGTGGATTGCATCCCGAGATCAGAAAGCTCATGTTGACCACGGCTATCCGTACTCTGCCCGAAATCATTAATCAGAGTCGGCAGGCAGAAGGCATTATCATGGAAGCAAGAAATTTGAATAGACAACCGGTGCAACAGCAGGGAGGAAACAGAGGGGGCAGATTCTTCAAGAAGAACACGGGAATGAACAAGGGAAAGGGTCCACAGATGCAAGCTCGGAATGGTAATTTCAAGAGAAATACTGCACCCGGTCAGTCATCAGCAGGACGTCAGGGTCCCAGTGCATGTTCTAATTGTGGGAAAAATCATGCTGGAGTCTGTTTACAGGGAAGCAACACATGCTACAGATGTGGTCAACCTGGACATTTCGCTTCTAAATGTCAAAACTATGCAAGTCAGCAACCTACTCAGGCCAGAGTGTTCACCCTCGATGCTAATGAGGCGCAGAAATATCCGAATCTTATTCGAGGTAACATAATCCTTAACGGTTATCCAATTTCTGCTATTTTTGATTCTGGAGCATCTGGTTCGTTTATGGCAAAACATATAGCTATGAAGATAGGTATAACCCCAGCTCCACTCCCCTATGAATTACAAATCAGTACTCCTACGGGGGGATCCTGTACAGCCTCAGAAATTTGCAGAGGCGTTCTTCTGGGGTATGAAGGAAGCATTTATACAATCAACTTAGTGGTTTTGCCGGTATTCAATTTCGAAGTAATTATCGGCATGGACTGGTTGGTGGAGAACAGGATCACTTTGGACTGCCAAGCAGGGAAGGTCATTGTTCCTCCGAGAGACGGTAATTTTCTGTCTTTTGCTACTATTTCTTTGTTGCAAGTTCGTAAAGAGCTCCTTCGGGGGGCAGCAGGTTATCTTTTGTCAATCGAGGCTGAGACCCTGGTTGAAAATCCAATTCAAAATGTACCAGTGGTGAATGAATTCGAGGAGGTATTCCCCGATGAAATTCCTCGACTACCCCCTCAGCGGGAAGTAGAATTTTCCATTGAGCTTATTCTAGTACTTCTCCATGGGGTGCACCAGCCATTTTGATAAAGAAAAAAGATGGTAGTCTACGTTTGTGTGTGGACTATCGTCAGCTGAACAAGGTGACTGTAAAGAATAAGTATCCACTGCCGAGGATTGATGATTTGATGGATCAACTCAGAGGTGCCAAAGTTTTCTCCAAAATAGATCTTCGATCGGGATACCATCAAATTCGGGTCAAACCGGAGGATATTCCGAAAACTGCTTTCCGTACCCGTTATGGGCACTATGAATATCAAGTGATTCCGTTCGGACTCACAAATGCTCCAGCGATATTCATGGACTACATGAACCGCATTTTCCATCCTTTCCTGGATCAGTTTGTCATAGTGTTCATCGATGACATCCTGATTTATTCTG
>NW_026898202.1:0-46975 GCF_033153095.1 Gastrolobium bilobum
GGCTCAGTGTCGGGGGCCATCAAGAGGACTAGCTCAGAAATGCCTCTGTTCAGTGTCTTTTTTGAGCTGAGCTACAAATACAAAAAGAAATACATGTTTTATGGTCGCTGAAACAAAAAAAAGAAAGAAAAAAAACGCAATAACACACTTAAAATAAATGGAAGAACCAATGAAATGAAATGAAAGCAGAGGCGAAAGAAAGTTCCTTTCCTGTGAGTTGAGCTGCTGCTCGTAGTTGGTAGCTTATCTTGTTGAACAAGATCTTCAACAGTATTGTTATTGTGAGTTGAGCTGAGCATCGGCCAAAGGTAACCACCATTTTTGTGATTTGATTGAAAGAAAGAAAGAAAACTTGAAGAAGAACATTCATTCAAGTCAGATTCAATGAATCGTTTGTTTAGAAGGAAGAGAAGATAACGAAAAGAAAAGGTAACCAACCATTTTTGTGATTTGATTGAAGGGTGAGAAGAGAAGAGAAGAGGGGGCTTAGGGAGAAGAAAGAGAGAGGGAGAAAAAGAGAGGAATGAGTGAGTGTAATTAAATTAAATCCCGCCCAATTAAATTACATTTTTTACGTTTAAGCTAGATGCCAGTGAAAATTAAAATTAAACAATGAAAACATATATGTACGAGTAAACAAGAGAATACATCGATATCAGTAGCAAGGACTCTCTTTGGGGGAAAAGATATAAGGATTATAGACTACAGAATAGGTGAATGAATGATGCAGTGCTACACAGCACAGCTAGATAGTTTTAATATAATAACACTATCATTTTTTGGAAACAAAAAAAGATTCAAAATTCCCTAAGAAGCCAAGATTTTGAGAAAGTGAAAGAGAGAGACACGTAGAGAGAGAGAGAGAAAGGTAGGAGCTCAGGAGAGAAGCAAGGAAGCAAAAAAAAGAAGAAGTGCGCAATTAATAACCAATAAAGCTCTCTTGTCAAATCACAACATTAGGTGCTCTGAGGATCTGACTCTGATCTTCGATCAACAGAACAGTAGTCTAGCATCTCTCCTATTCCCTAAATAAAGTAACACAAACAGCGCAATTAAACTTCAATCTTATTAAGAAATTTTTCAAATCCATTTTTTTATTTATTTTCTTCTCTTTAAATTAATCACACAATAAACTTAAACAACTATTAAGCTCCTCTTATATACTTTTTAAAAGCAGAGGCAAAGTAATAATACTGAGTGAACTGAAACTGAGCTTCTAAGATTCATTCAGTTATAAAAAACTTATCACTACAAACAAAAGTAACAATATAGATACAATCAATAAACCATAGACTATAGAGCACAAACAAATACCTGACGTACAGTATTAATAATGAGGATTTAAGAAAAAATAAAGGTATGGTATGGTATGGTATCAGAAGTTACCTTATCCTCAGCAGCAAGTAAAGGAAGATTTTTGAGAAGAATCTCAACTCAAGAGGCTCAGAGTCGGGTGCCATCAAGAGGAGAAATGCCTCTGTTCAGTGTCTTTTTTAAGCTGAGCTACAAATACAAATAAAAATACATGTTTTATGGTCGCTGAAACAAAAAGAAAAAACAAAAAAACGCAATAACACACTTAAAATGAATGGTAGAACCAACGAAATGAAATAAAAGCAGAGGCGAAAGAAAGTTTCTTTCCTGTGAGTTGAGGAGCTGCTTGTAGTTGGTAGCTTATCTTGTTGAACAAGATCTTCAACAGTATTGTTATTGTGAGTTGAGCTGAGCTTGATTGAAAAGAAAAGAAGAGAAGAGAAGGGGGCTAGGCTTAGGGTTTTTCTTTGGTGGAGAAGAGAGAGAGAGAGAGAGAGAGAGAGAGAGAGAGAGAGAGAGAGAGAGAGAGAAGAAAGAGAGGAATGAGTGAGTGTTATTAAATTAAATCCCGCCCAATTTTAGATGAAAAATCTTTGAAAATTGTAAATTGTAAATTTGTGGTCTGAGATGAGACTGCATCTGCATGTTTCGAATTATGCATTGAGAGGTGAGAGAGACTAAGAGCAATGGTTGGTTATTTTGATCAGTTTTGTTTTGGCCCAATCCAATCCATCTTTAATTAATTATAATAAAACTTTAAATTATAATATTTGCGCTGAAATCAAATTATTATAGATTACCTGCTAAAAAGCGCGCGCGTGGTCAAGTGTCCAAAGTACATTACATTAATTTGCATTGGAGAGGGCCACACTTGACTTGACAATCAGACACTACACTACACTGAGTAAAAGCAATGCAATGAATGGACTTGGGTCGGGTGTTATTTTCAGCAGCATCATCTTTGTTTTGTTTTTTTTTGGGCCCAATCCAATCCAAATATCCAATCCATCTTTGTTTTGTCACTTACATACATCGAGGAGGGAGGGATTTCTTAATTCTAAATAAATAAATGTTAATTAAAATGCTAATTAATATATCTGATTCTATATCCTATACTACCGTAGAAGGAGAGGAGGGGGGAATAAATTATTATTATTAACTACTCAATGAAAGAATTAAATTATAGAACAGTTTCGGATCTTAAAAAAATTATTTAGAAAGTATCTCATAGACTTTCTTTTACATAGAGGGCCTATAAACTTATAGGCCGACCTATTTTATATTATTTATTTTAAATTAAATAAATAAATTATTATTTTAATGGTTTTGAATAATAAAATTATATTATTTTAATTATTTTCTTTAATTATTGAACGTCTTGTAGGCTTAAACAGGCTAAGAAGTCTATGTCAAGACTTTTGTTTTTTAAATATACGTCATGCTAAATTTATAATTTGGGCGTGCACAAGCTAACGAATCTGGCCATGCCTAAAGTATTTTACATGTGTCTGACCTATTTAAGCTAAAGCCTATCTCTATCCAGCCTATTTACACCCCCCTACTTTTAACAATGGTTTTTCGTTGTTGATTAAATGTGAGTACTATAAACATGCTTTTAACGTTGGTTGGCCCGCCCCGCCCCGCCACCAACCCGCCAAAAACGGGATAGGGCGGGTTAACCCGCCATTAAATATGGGTGGGAAAAATGAACTCACCCCGTTTTATGGTGGGTTGGCGGGTCAACCCACCAACCCGTCAATTAAAAAAATAAATAATTAAAATTTAAAAATAAATTATATTTTATTAATTTTTCTAATATTATTTTATTTTATTTCACACTTTTAATTTTTCTCAATCTCAATCTTAAATGTATACTAATATTTGTCAAAACATTCTTTAGGAACTCATTCGTCTCCATATAAAGATAACATTTGTTATAAATAAAATTGTTATTCTTTATTTTTTCTAAGAAGTACTAATGTAAAAAAAAAATTAGAGATCACAAAAATTTAATGACAAATGAAATACTACTTAACTGTAAAATATATATATATATAACCCGACAGGTCAACCCGTTTTGACCCACTTCTAGGCGGGGCGTGTTGAAGTGGGTTGGTGGGTTGAAAATCTCAACCCAACTCGTCCCGTTTTGGCGGGTTGACCCGCCGGGCAGTGGCGAAGCCACGTTGTGGCCTACAGTTGCCTTGGCACTGGCTTATTTAGCCACGTTCATTTAGATACATTTGAAAAGTAGCAAATTCTGTTCAAATTTTTTGAAAAATAGCCACGTTTTGGTCGTAGCTATTTGGGCACTCGCTGAATTTTTTGGCACTTGCTAACATGTCATGCTGGCTCCGCCACTGCCGTCGTGCTCAACTCATATTGTCACCCCTAAATTTACATATAAACTAGAGTCATCAAAACAGGCTATCTCTTCCTGTTAGGCCCTAGCTCGCACGAGTTAAGGCAAAAAATCCTACAAATAAAAAAGCCTGCATGAGCCAAAAACTTATATAATCCCACGAGATAGGGCCTGTCCACGAGCCAAAATTTCATATAAGTCAATCATTTGTCATTAATTAAAATTGTGACAGTAGCAAACAGGCATCACCAAAACCTTATCTGAAATTTCCATCCTTGATCCATCTACCGCTCCCAACTTCTACACTATATAATCAACTATAACAGAAAGAACAAAAAATCTTTACGTAATCCTCCAAGACAAGCAATCAATGAGATAAAATAAACCATGTTGTCATATAATTGAATGGAAATTGATTTCTCCGGAGAAACTATTCCCCTATTACAGACTCATAAAAATGTCTCATCCATCTTTTTTCTTTAATATAATGAGTCCCGTATATTTAATGGGTATGCAGAAGAGGAATAATTTCTTCTGCAACATGAGAAACTAGGAAAACTATTGCCACTTTGTTATTCCTCACTTTAACATAAATTCGTTACATTAATTATGCATTTGCTACTTTAGAGTAATAACCAACAAAATAGCTTTAGGCTTCTTTTCAATGGTATGAGATTCACCATTATTGCCTTTATTTTATTTAGCTGTTGATTTCATTAGCAATTTTCGTCTAGCTTCTTTCCTTTGTCATTATTTTCTATCATCCCACCATAGCGGAATGTGGTTGACCCAATTCGCAATTCAACATATAGCTATGAGTTATGAAAGTGCTTGATGAAGTTGAGGTGAAAGTAAAGGATGGGGACAGTGAATTCAGAAAATATCTCTGTCCTTTGCAGAATCTGCATCATCGAAATTCAAAACTTAGATAGAAATATAAACCATCCAAATGGAAAAATAAAAGGACGTTTGAAAAATAAACACAAAAAATGAGAAAGATCATGTGGCAGATAGTAGGGGTGTTAACGGGCCGAGCCGAGCCGAGCTTTGATCTTGGGCCAAGCCTGTATTTAAACGTGTCAGACTGGCCTTAGCCTGTTACCTGTTACAAATATAATATTAGCCTGTGGCCTGGTTCGTTTACAAAAAATAAAAGCCTGTCTCAAGCCTGTGGCCTGTTTATTTATTAAAAATAAAAACCTTACATTCCAATTTGTAGCCGTATTCAGCCCATTAATCATGCACTGATATGTATTTTTTTGTAAGAAAATAATAGTTGTTTCTTTTATAATAAAAAAACATTAATATTAAAAAATCAAAATAAAAACATCACCTTTACTTTATTTTACGTTGCTTTTCCTTAATTTTCTTCCACATTCTAGATTTTTTACATTAAATTTTGTTCCACATTTCTTAATATTCTAGATTTTTTACACTAGATTTGAACCCCACCAATAAATTTTCTTCCACATTTTACATTAATTTTTCTTCCACGGTCGCCGCCATAAGCATCATTATAAGCCGTGGAATCCGCATGGCTTATAAAAATAGATGATGAACATGACTTAGATCGGGGAGAAGAGATAGAGCAGAGACAGAAAACTGAGAAAAGGATGTTGAAATGATTAATATAAAAATATAAAAAATAAATAAATTTAATGTATACGGGCCAGCCTCCAAGGCTTCAAGGCCGGGCTTGGCTATGAAAGCCCGAGGCCTTTTAAATAAAAAAGCTTTTGCATGAGTATAAGTGTGGGCTTAATAATAAAAAAAGACGAGCCGAGCCGAAACGGGCCGGGCCTAAGGCCCCTGATAGGCCCTTGGCCTTATTATCACCCCTAGCGGATAGCATAAGTCCCACCACACCTAATAATTTCAATTATTTTTACCTTTCAAGAATCAAGTACTGGATTCGAGATAATTTACACTTTCAATCTCAGCCACTTTACCTTGAAGATCATCTTTGAAAATACACATGATAAAGCCCAAAAATGGTCAAATAGCCTACATAGTATACACAGCTAACCTCGTACACATGCATAATTGAAGTGAACTTTCTTCTTTTCCTTTTTTTCCTAAAATACAAGTATTGCTGAGTTTTAAATGCACACCTACACGGTGTTTCATACCCTTTTATAAAATTTACACATTTTAAATTGGAAAAATTAATTGTCATTTTTTTTGTAAACAATTAATTGTCATTTTAAATTAGATGACTTTTATTTTAGGTCTCTCTGCTTCTAATTATACAGAGGAAAGAAAATATTAAAAATCATTAAATATATATTAAAACGATATAATTTTATTTAGAATAATATAAAATCATGTCCTTTAAAATAAAAAATATTTTCCCTTTTTTTTTGTAACTAAATATTTTCCCTTTAAAATTTAAAAAAGAGGACTAAAAAATAAATAGACAACCTTATAATTTTGAAGAAATGCTTATGATAAAATAAATAAATTTTCTCTCTTTCCACCAAACAGATCATTGATTTAAAACAACAGTTATTCAGTAATCTAAATCTATAAGCGAGCACAAATATCTAGAATTTTCTCCACCTTTCATATATATATATATATATGTATTATTAAGACATTTCTGTTTCAGAATATGGTAGTGGACTAGTGTCATCTCTATACAAGTCCATGTATCATATATATTTGTCATCTTCTTACGTCATATATGTTTTTATCAATTAGGTAGAATAATTACTCCTTTTCAAAAAATATAACAACTCTTGTTGATAATTTTTACTAAATCGTCGTGTGTTTGATTCATGTTGATGCTCCTTCATAGGTCAATTACATGTAAGTACCACTGTAAGCACTTGCTGAAACATGTAAATAGAACAATTTTATCCCCTTTACTCTTGTCCCTTTTATGTAACCCTGCTCAATCATAATTTGAGGCTATATGATCCAAAGAGTTATCTACTCCTCTTATATAACTCAAAAACATTAACATATTGAATAATCTATGGACATTTATACTAGTAATTGACACTTCGGTATCATTCACAAAAATTTTAGAAAGCTAAATTTTCCATCCACATTAGACTCATCAGTCTTTACAAATAATCTTGTTCAATCATTCACAAAAAATGTCGATGTTGATCAGACTAATTATTAACCAAACAAGAACAATAGTGAAAATAAAAGTATAAAAATAGAAAGAATGCATGGTTACGTGACTTGTTGGTTATACAAACTCAAAGAAAATACAAATGAATGGAGGTCAATCTCGGTAGAGAACAAATCTGGGAAGCCAAAGAATTAAATTTGAATCTCATTTACAACTACATAGACAACAAATAATTGGTGTTATCAACTACATAGACAACAAATAATCCGAGTCAATCATTTGTGTAATAATCCGAGACAATTATTTGTGTAGGATCATAAAGATCAAAGTCAGAATCAAAGTCCAAGTCCAAGTCTTCATTTAAGATTGAGCCTATTGAGCTTAAATTGGTAAGATGTGAAGCATAACTGCCATCCTGGCTTTGGTCAGCCAACCCCTGAAATGGCACAATATTACTTGTTTGTCTAGGACTAATCATCTCACCAGATGAAGAGGATATTTAAAAGGACTGACTTGCTGGGTTGCCTTAGACCTGATTCTTTTCAGTCGAAGTCTTTATTTCTGCAGCAATTAAAAAAACAAATAAAGTTCTATAAATGAAAAACTACGGTTTTATGAAATTAAAGCAGAAAGGAAAAGAAAAAAATACCTGCAGATGGCTGGCCACATGCGCCCTAGTAAGATGCTTCTCAGCCTTCATCAATTGAAGAATTTTTCTAGGTACAACCTCTGCAATCAAAAGAACATACAAATGTGTCAGACTTCATTAACAATAATGCCATGACATCTACTCCAGTGCACTACAGATTAGGAAGAGTATTTGAGAAAGCATTCAAAATAATGTTGAACAAAAAAATACAGCAATTGGAAAAATACAGCAAACATATACTTTTGCAATACAAAAAAAAAAACCCAGAGTTTTCACAGGAATGGAAAAAGGCATCATTGTTCCATTTTGGCAGCGAATGGAAGACACAGTTGGGACCAATTGGGCAGCTTCCAGCTCTCATGAGACCAAATTAATCATGATCGAATTAAGGAAAATTTGAATTTTGATTTGTTCAGTTTTCGAGAGATGCCAAATAAGTATATTAGCTTACTCCAAGGAAAGGATTACTGAAATAGAGGAATACATGGGCAGTGGATTTGTTTGTTATTTGGAAATGCACACTGGTATTAACAACGGAGAAGCCATTTTTTATTTTGGTGCAGATTCCAATATTATGACAGAAATTATATATCCAAGTGGGGCTGAGACAGATGTTTGAAGAATTATGGTTGGATTCTGGGCAGTGGATATGAAGACACTTGTGGAAATAAAGTTTGCAAAGAGAGGTGATGGAACTAGTTTTCACATTGTAATATTATTAGGATTTGATTGCTATTTCTACAAAAATATATAATAAAAGTATTGCTAAAATAAAGCAGAAACATCAATTGATTGACCAATTGTAGCAATTAATAACAATCAAGATAACAACTACTTTGCATTGTAGAGAAAGAGTGAATAACTTACTGTCAGCACCCAAGTCATTAACAGCGGCCACAAAACACCGACCGACGTAGGAGTGTTGCCAAACAATACAGGCTGGTTGGGTCATCATCTCCCATTGCATCCCATCTCCCATATTCATCCTCATCTTCTTCCATCATCTCAGCTTCATCCTCATCTTCATCCTCTTCCATCTTCTCATCTTCATCCTCATCTACTTGCATCCCATCTCCCATTGCATCCCATCTCCCATTGCATCCCATCTCCCATATTAATCCTCATCTTCTTCCATCATCTCAGCTTCATCCTCATCTTCATCCTCTTCCATCTTCTCAGCTTCATCCTCATCTTCATCCTCTTCTACTTGCATCCCATCTCCCATTGCATCCCATCTCCCATATTCATCCTCATCTTCTTCCATCATCTCAGCTTCATCCTCATCTTCATCCTCTTCCATCTTCTCAGCTTCATCCTCTTCTACTTGCATCCCATCTCCCATATTCATCCCCATCTTCTTCCATCATCTCAGCTTCATCCTCTTCCATCTTCTCAGCTTTTTCATCATCTTCAACATGATGAAAAACCAACATGTTATCATTCCAATCGAAAGCATAGATATTTAAAAAATAAATAAAATAGAAAACCCACATATCTAAATATATCCAATGTTAGTTTTGTTAAATAAAACAACAACTGAAAAAATTAACAAACTCAACTAGACAAAATCAAATTTACAAAATTAAAAAACAAAAAAACCAGTTAATAGTCCAGTAATATGATGTCTGGGCAGACAGAAACAAAAGCATACAATCGAACATCCACAGTTATCAAGAAAAAAAAAGAAACGAAATCAAAAGAAAAGAAAAGCAAGAACATAAAGGAAAAGCCACACCCATAATATTGCCAGAATAATAAAGAAAAAGAAAGAAAGAAACATATATTTCATATGGTATTGACAAGCAACAGTTGACAAGCCACACCCTCAATCTTCTATTTTCAAGAAAAAAAAAGATACATACTGTATTTTCAAGAAAAGGAAAAAGAAAAAGAAAACGAAATCAAAAGAAAAGAAAAGCAAGAACATAACGGAAAAGCCACACCCTCAATATTGCCAGAATAATAAAGAAAAAGAAAGAAAGAAACATATATATTTCATATGGTATTGACAAGCAACTGTTGACAAGCCACACCCTCAATCTTCTATTTTCAAGAAAAAAAAGAAACATACTGTATTTTCAAGAAAAGAAAAAAGAACACAGTCGAATATCAGCAAGAAATATCAGCAAGAATATGATGTCTGGGGAGACAGAAACAAAAGCATACTATCGAACATCCACAGTTATAAAGAAAAAAAAGAAACGAAATCAAAAGAAAAGAAAAGCAAGAACATAAAGGAAAAGCCACACCCTTAATATTGCCAGAATAATAAAGAAAAAGAAAGAAAGAAACATATATTTCATATGGTATTGACAAGCAACTATTGACAAGCCACACCCTCAATCTTCTATTTTCAAGAAAAAAAAAGAAACATACTGTATTTTCAAGAAAAGAAAAAAGAAAAGAAAAACGAAATCAAAAGAAAAGAAAAGCAAGAACATAATGGAAAAGCCACACCCTCAATATTGCCAGAATAATAAAGAAAAAGAAAGAAAGAAACATATATATTTCGTATGGTATTGACAAGCAACTGTTGACAAGCCACACCCTCAATCTTCTATTTTCAAGAAGAAAAAAAAGAAACATACTGTATTTTCAAGAAAAGAAAAAAGAAAAGAAAAAAGAACACAGTCGAATATCAGCAAGAAATATCAGCAAGAATGTGATGTCTAGGCAGACAGAAACAAAAGCATACAATCGAACATCCACAGTTATCAAGAAAAAAAAAGAAACGAAATCAAAAGAAAATAAAAGCAAGAACATAATGGAAAAGCCACACCCTCAATATTGCCAGAATAATAAAGAAAAAGAAAGAAAGAAACATATATATTTCGTATGGTATTGACAAGCAACTGTTGACAAGCCACACCCTCAATCTTCTATTTTCAAGAAAAAAAAAGAAACATACTGTATTTTCAAGAAAAGAAAAAAGAAAAGAAAAACGAAATCAAAAGAAAAGAAAAGCAAGAACATAATGGAAAAGCCACACCCTCAATATTGCCAGAATAATAAAGAAAAAGAAAGAAAGAAACATATATTTCATATGGTATTGACAAGCAACTGTTGACAAGACACACCCTCAATCTTCTATTTTCAAGAAAAAAAAAGAAACATACTGTATTTTCAAGAAAAGAAAAAAGAAAAGAAAAAAGAACACAGTTGAATATCAGCAAGAAATATCAGCAAGAAACCCACATACTCATTCTTTTCAAGCAAGAAATATCAGCACATAATCAAACATTTTCAAGAAAAAAAGAAAAGAAAAGAGAAGAAAAGAAAGGGCAGAAGTAACATACCTAGGTATTGACACCTTTGTAGGAGTGTTGCCAAATAATACAGGCTGGTTAGGTCATCATCTACTTGCATCACATCTCCCATATTCACCAATTCCATTGTCTTGATAAAACAATCCATGAACAAGAGAAAGAAACAAGCAAGAACAAGAGAAAGAAACTAGGAAACCCAAAGAAACCAAGAAAACTTTAAGAAGGAGTGAAAACAGAGAAAGAAACCCTAAGAAAACCTTAAGAAAACAGAGAAAGAAACCCTAAGAAAACCTTAAGAAGAGTGAAAAGAGAGAAAGAAAATTTTTAATTTATATTTTTTGGTGGCAAAACTATGATGACCGTTGTATTCTCTTAACTCTTAACTCGTAAGTTATTTCCGTCCCTCTGAAGTTCTAATTTAGCTACTCTTAAAATTTATTACATTTACTAATTTATATTAGCTAATGTATATACATATTAAAAAATATATGTGTGGATGGACAACTGAGAAATATATATTCTAATTTTAAGGAAATAAAATTCATTTTAATTATTAAAAATATGAGACATGATTGGGTTGAGAAAAAATTCATCACAATATATATATATATATATATATATATATATATATATATATATATATATAATTCATTATAGTTTGACTAATTACTTTGATTAATTTAATAAAAAAAACCCGCGATTCACACTAAAATAAATATAATCATAATAATATTTATTAAAAAAATGGCTTTACTAAATGCTAACATCTTTTAAACAAGAGTAACAGAAGAAAGCTTGAGAAGAAGCATTTACAAAGACCTTAATCTAGATGACTTTAAAGAAACTTTGGTTATTGATACCACCATTTAGAAAAAAATTCAACAGACGCTTAAACGAGGATTAAAATGCAATGAACATTATTTACCCCCCCCCCCCCCCCCCAAAAAAAAAAACAGAAATGCAAAGAAGATTGAGAGAAGACAATCTTAGAGTTCTATTGGTTGTGTCCCCACAATCACAACATAATACAGAATGGAGAAGAGGTACTTACTTACCAGAGAGGTGACTACTTCAGTTGTTTGATGAAATACTTCTGAGGGATCTACACCACAGAACACTGGCAGGACCTTGGTATATTTGGTTCTGCTCCGCTCCATTATTACCTCCTTAAAACATTTCCAGAGAAAATAGTTGGAAATGTTTTGAGAAAACAATAACATAAACACTATTTTGAAACGCCTCATCATTATCATGTAAAAAAACACTAGTTGTTTGTTGGGTGCACATGCAAAGAAGAGAGTGGTTCTGATCTGTAATATAATGCGGTAGGTGGTGGCGGTTTCGGTGAACTGAAGACAATGGATCTATGGAAGTGAAATGAGAGTCCAAAGATAATGTAAAGTGAGAGAGAATGGACAGATTGCAGCAATAAGTTTTTTAGAAAGGTGAAAGAGAGAGACACGTAGAGATAGAAAGGTAGGAAGCGGAAAAGCTAAAGAGAGAAGAGTGGACGCAAAAAAATAAAAGCAAGCGCTCTTGTCAAATCACAACTTTCACATTAGGTGAAATGAGGACTGACAAAAGCAATTAATGGCTCTGATCTCTGATCAACAGAACAGTAGTATATCTCTCCTATTCCCCAAATAAACTTTAATCTCATACTACCATCCTTATAAACAAGAGAATACATCGATATCAGGAGCAAGGGACTCTCTCTGTAGGAAAAAAGCGAAAGACTATGCATGACACCAGAGATTATAAACTACAGAATATGTGAATGAATGATACAGGGCTACACAGCATAGCTAGATAGTTTTAATATAATAATCAATGGAGTCATAGCAGCAAGGATTTTAACTACAATTGTTTAAAATTAAAAAAAAAATGATACACTATTTAATATGTTTAGAATTTTAAAAAAATAATAATAATATTCTTCATCTTCAATCTTTATTAATAATTTGATAATATCACACTATCATTTTTGGAAAGAAAAAAGATTCAAAATTCCATAAGAAGCCAAGTTTTTGAGAAAGGTGAAAGAGAGAGACACGTATAGAAAGGTAGGAAGTGGAAAAGCTCAGGAGAGATGCAAGGAACCAAATAAAGCTCTCTTGTCAAATCACAAATTAGGTGCTCTGAGGATCTGACTCTGACTCTGATCTCTGATCAACAGAACAGTAGTCTAGCATCACTCCTATTCCCCAAATAAAGTAACACAAACAGTGCAATTAAACTTCAATCTTATTAAGAAATTTTTCAAATTCATTTATTTATTTATTTTCTTCTCTTTAAATTAATCACACACTAAACTTAAACAACTATTAATTAACCTCCTCTTATATACATGCATGTTTTTAAAAGTAGAGGCAAAAAGTAATAATACTGAGTGAACCGAAATAGAGCTTCTAAGATTCATTCAGTTATATATAAGAAACTTAACACTACAAACAAAAGTAATAATACAGACAGATACAATGAATGAACCATCATAGAGCACAAACAAATATACATACATGACACGTACAGTATTAATAATGAGGATTTAAGAAAAAATAAAGGTATGGCATGGTATGGAGGGGAAGTTACCTTATCCTCAGCATTCAGCAGCAAGTAAAGGAAGATTATTGAGAAGAATCTCAACTCAAGAGGCTCAGTGTCGGGGGCCATCAAGAGGACTAGCTCAGAAATGCCTCTGTTCAGTGTCTTTTTTGAGCTGAACTACAAATACAAAAAGAAATACATGTTTTATGGTCGCTGAAAAAAAAACGCAATAACACACTTAAAATAAATGGAAGAACCAATGAAATGAAATGAAAGCAGAGGCGAAAGAAAGTTCCTTTCCTGTGAGTTGAGCTGCTGCTTGTAGTTGGTAGCTTATCTTGTTGAACAAGATCTTCAACAGTATTCACTACAAGAAAAAAGTTTATTTGTGACGAAATTTTTTTGTCATATATTTTGTCACAAATGACAATTTTCGACACAAATAATCAAATTTCGTCACAAATAAAATTGCGACACAGGAATTTGTGACAAAATTTCATAAAATTTTGCCACTAATAAGATTTTTTCTTATAGTGATTGTTATTGTGAGTTGAGCTGAGCATCAGCCAAAGGTAACCACCATTTTTGTGATTTGATTGAAAGAAAGAAAGAAAACTTGAAGAAGAACATTCATTCAAGTCAGATTCAATGAATCGTTTGTTTAGAAGGAAGAGAAGATAACGAAAAGAAAAGGTAACCAACCATTTTTGTGATTTGATTGAAGGGTGAGAAGAGAAGAGAAGAGGGGGCTTAGGGTTTTTCTTTGGTGGAGAAGAGAGAGAGGGAGAAGAAATAGAGGAATGAGTGAGTGTAATTAAATTAAATCCCGCCCAATTAAATTACATTTTTTACGTTTAAGCTAGATGCCAGTGAAAATTAAAATTAAACAATGAAAACATATATGTACGAGTAAACAAGAGAATACATCGATATCAGTAGCAAGGACTCTCTTTGGGGGAAAAGATACAAGGATTATAGACTACAGAATAGGTGAATGAATGATACAGTGCTACACAGCACAGCTAGATAGTTTTAATATAATAACACTATCATTTTTTGGAAACAAAAAAAGCTTCAAAATTCCCTAAGAAGCCAAGATTTTGAGAAAGTGAAAGAGAGAGACACGTAGAGAGAGAGAGAGAGAAAGGTAGGAGCTCAGGAGAGAAGCAAGGAAGCAAAAAAAAGAAGAAGTGCGCAATTAATAACCAATAAAGCTCTCTTGTATAATCACAACATTAGGTGCTCTGAGGATCTGACTCTGATCTTCGATCAACAGAACAGTAGTCTAGCATCTCTCTTATTCCCTAAATAAAGTAACACAAACAGCGCAATTAAACTTCAATCTTATTAAGAAATTTTTCAAATCCATTTTTTATTTATTTTCTTCTCTTTAAATTAATCACACACTAAACTTAAACAACTATTAAGCTCCTCTTATATACTTTTTAAAAGCAGAGGCAAAGTAATAATACTGAGTGAACTGAAACTGAGCTTCTAAGATTCATTCAGTTATAAAAAACTTATCACTACAAACAAAAGTAACAATACAGATACAATGAATAAACCATAGACTATAGAGCACAAACAAATACATGACGTACAGTATTAATAATGAGGATTTAAGAAAAAAATAAAGGTATGGTATGGTATGGTATCGGAAGTTACCTTATCCTCAGCAGCAAGTAAAGGAAGATTTTTGAGAAGAATCTCAACTCAAGACGGCAAACAGCGAAACGACAGTTGAAATGGCCTTATGGAAACCCAAGGATGGGTACTAAAATGAGAAAGAAAATTTAGAAAAATAAATCCCCAATTCACACCTATATGGCCGAACCTCCAAGGGAAAAGGGGGGATTTTGCGGTTTTTGCGTTCTGATGTAATCCGACGCGAAAATGACGAACCGGCACTTGAATTGGCCTATTGACAACCTAAGGAGACGTAACAAAATGAGAAAGAAAATTTAGAAAAATAAATCTCAAATTTACACTTCATTGGCCGAACCATCAAGGGAGGATGGGGAGGATTTTTGTGATTTTGCATTTTGATGCTATTTGACGCGTACTGATGGATGTACGTAATTGTATAGGTTGCCGTACGTTGACTTGAATCCTGAATCTTGATTCAGTGAGTTGACATTGGTCTTGGACCAAGTGGATTGAGGTAAGTAATTGGTTCAATGCATGTGTAATTGTAAAGTAGCATGTATTGTTTGAATTGTGAGTGATTAGGAATGTCCTCTGTGTAGGCATTCTGCTGTGTACCAAGTTGAGGGATAAGCTGCTGCGGAGCTTGTGGAAACAATATTTCAGGTAACCTCTTGGTACTGGGGCTTGTTCCCCTTTTCTGTTCCACCTTGCCAGTTGATGGCAACGGTAGAAAGTGTGTATGAATAGTATAGAACACATGAGCATGCATGCATTATTGCTATGGGTACTGCAGTACCGAGTCTCTGGCCAGTAGACAGTTTTATTAGCCTTCGGGCATTTTCGGACTTCCGCTGGATAGGTCTACAGGAGGGAGTTCCAGTTGACTGCGTGTCATAGTGTGTGATCCGGGTAGGAGCACACTAGGAATGTCTTTGGCGTTTTGGTTGGTTTGGGCATCATGGTTGTGGTTTCTGTGAACACACCTTGGATGATACCCATAGGCTTATATATGCCGAGGGCGTACGTGGAATTGGGGTTACCATCCCGTATCGTCGTATTTTGTTTTCTTTATATTCCCCATTCTCTAAATCCCTTGCTATATCCCGTTTTCAAAGTGGTTGTTGTATTCTATTGATATGCATCGAAGTGAACCATTGGGTGGAGTTTTCTCCAGAACCTCTTGGTTACTGAGATATATTCGTATATCTCACCCCGTCTCGGGGCATTTATTTCAGGATGTACCTGTAGTGTTGGAGCAGCGGGCAAGAGGCCCGCAGGGTAATAGAGGAACATTTTCAGTATTTGGCATATTGTTCATGTTGGCATGCCTAGGTCTAGCAGTTTGTATCATTTAAATTTATGTCTAAATTTGTAATTGGTGTTTAATATTGTAAAAGGCAATTTGAAGTTAAAGTCGTAAGTTGTAATATTTAAGTGTATGTTGTAAATGTAAGAGAGGCATGATGTACCAAGATGGAAGGATTTTAGGCCTATGTTAGAGTTATGATTACATGATTATATTGTGAAACTACATGTGAATGGGACCTATGTGATTGAAACAAGTAAGAAATATAATGTGAGCTCTATTGTATAAACTGTGTATTAACTATAAACTGGATTGCGTTGTAAGTGCCCCAAGGCGTTGTTGGTCCTTGTGTGTGCCACCCATTGGATTATTACTGTATTATCATGTGTTTATTAGGTACATTTGAGGTTTAAATGATCTTTTACAAATTTGGGATTATTGGAAAAACAAAGGAAACTTTGGCGAATTTTCTGTAGAATTGGCAGATTTTAGGCGAACTTCGGGAGAGCATATCTCCCTCCATAGAGGTCCCCTAGGGACGTGCCATACGCCATTTTGAAGGTTGAGATGTCTTCTACCTTGTGTCAAAATTTGAGGAAATTCTGGGTTTATCTTCGGCCTGAAAAAAATAGAGAAACACGGACTGCCCATGTACCCCTGCACCTGAGGCAGATTCTGGACCGGATTTGGGAAATTAATTCCCGCTTCGTTTCTCCGCCAAATTAAGCGTGTGATATATCAAAATGAAGTTTGAGATGTCTAGTTTTTAGGATAAACATTTGAGAGCAAATGGTGGAGTCGATTGAGTGCAGTAATTCGAGCAATGTGAGTGGTTTGGAGCTGTTTTTGGGGTTGTTTGGGCTAATTGTTTATCCAACTTCAAACGGCGATAGCCGGAGCAAATGAGCTCCGTATTGAGCGTATGATAGCTTGTTAGAAAGGGAATTAAGTAATACAAAAATATAATCTGAGAAGAAGGGTTGGTTGCGATCGGTTTGGTCGCAGAAAAACTTAGAGTGAAACATGTTCGAATTGGTAAAAAACGTAAAGTTGGAAATTGGCTAAGTGAGTTTATGGGAACTCCTTAGTAACTTATAATAAGTAACGTAAGTGATAAAAATAGTTTAAATAAGTCTTCCGCAAGAGTTTACGGTTACGGTCACAGATTTTAATTATTACGTCTTTTTATGTTTTAAATGCTCGCGTAATAATCAGAAAAAATTTATTCGCGTTTTATAAATGAACTGCTGTGATTGTAACTGCGCTTAATATCATAATTAATGTTAACAATACCGGTACGTAACGGGTTGTTACATTTTATGGTATTAGAGCAGTTTCGTTAGGGAACTCTGATAATATATATTTATGTTGTGTGTTGCATAGTTGTATGTAGATTCTTATCGATTACTGCATATGTGATTCCTTAGTGTGGGTCTGATCAACCCATTCCTTTGTGTTACATGCGTAGTCATCGTAAGAAGTCTGCGTGGCAACCTTGGAGCACCAAATGTAAGTCCTTAGCCTGATGTTGTGGCTGCAGTATTGACTGCTCCATGGACAAGAGATGGCAGTAAGTAAAACATGAATATTATAGGACTTAAGGGAAACAGACTTAAATGTTTTGTCTGACCTTGTAGATGAAATTATAAAGCTGGATTATAAGTGAAAGTTGTAAACAAACCTATGATATGTACGTTATTGCATGGGTGAACCTTGTAATACTACGAATAATAAATATATATAATTAAGATGAGTCTATAGTATGAAGATGGCATTGGTGAAACTTCCAAATAAATGTGTAGTATAGTATGTACAAGTGGACTTGGTGAATAGACTTCATCAAGGTGAGAGGTTTAGAACCTGTTGGATTGTTGAAAATGGTGAACAGGTATGCTTAAGTATGAGTTGGAATATTCTATGTCTGATTAGAAGTTAGAAGTCCCTGATGGATGATGTACACTTAAACAAATTGAGATGGTTCATGCAGAGAAATAAATAGAATAATTGATGATTAATCCTATGGGATTTGACCACTTGGAATTATAACGCTGGTCAAATGTTAAATTGAGATATATTGAAATATGGGATTTAAGCCCATAAGGAGGTAGTGTTGATTAAACATAGGCGAGATGAATTAACTATGTATTATATGTATAAGGAAGAAGTTGAGAGAATCGCCATGGATGGCATTGAACAAGGTTCATTGAGAGTATGATTGTCCGTAACGGAATAATGGTCTAGCTTGACCGATATGCCATTAAGGAAACAAATATGATTATATGTGTGCGTTAATGTGTGGAATTCTCCTTGGAAATGGCTACTATGTAGAGATTCAGGTGTTGTGAAGCATAAGAGGATTGATCCATGATGGAGGTCTCTTGGAAATCTCAAAGAATGAATATCGTAATTTAAAATGGCCTAATTACTTGTGGATGTTGTAATGCATTGTGAATAATACCTAATGGCTTGATGGCCAGTATACCTATTCTGATGAATAAACGGATGATAATCCAGTGATGGCCTAAGTGCCAGTATACATATATATGTAGGTACACCTTGTGATGGCCTGAGCGCCTAATTGTCCGTGTTGAAGTAAATTATTAAATTTTTGTAAAAAGACAATGAGGCCGAATGAAATCCCCGATGATGGGAAGTATCTGAAGAGATTGTATGATTAGAGGATGAGCTAATGTACCACCTGATGGGAAATCATGTGATTAGTGTATGAACTAAGTTACAATAAAGTGTGGAATTATGTGTTTAGCAAAAGAGCTAATGTGTAATGTCAAAACAAAAATGATAAGATTAGTTAATGAGTTGAGGTATAAGTGTTAGTGCAAGGATTGATATAATTTTTCAGTGCACGGATTGAGGTGAAATTAGTCCTCTGTGATAGGACGAATATGTTTAGAAGATCCCTGTGTGATGGGAAGTATATGTGAGATGTGTACAGAACTTTGAGAAAATTCTGGATTCATGGAATAGAGATTATGTTATGAACCATGCCAAGTGAATAGTCAAAGTAAAAAAGAAAACAATCTGTGAGGAGAATAAACTAGGAAGAGATAATGGACTATGGATTTGAACAGTAACATGACAGAAGGAACTATTGAGAGTTAAGAAATGTGTACGAAATTACGAAGAGAATGTGAATTATTATAATAGTGACTTACATGTAAACTATCAGTGAGAAGAATGAAATGAGAGAGTAAAATGAATTGACTTATATATATAACAGGTGTATATTATACCATTATTACTATGGTTATGGGGATAGCCCCATGTGAATATACCAAAGATATTTTGCTGTTATATACAGAGTGATACAGACACCAAATGGACTGGGTCCATGTGTGATCTGGAGTGTACGGAGTACCAGTTTTGCCGTTATATACGGATATGTTATAAGTATGAACTCCCCTGTGTACTGGGTACACGTTTGCTGTTGTATACATATGTGATGTAAATATGAACTCCTCTATGCACTAGGTGCACGTTATGAGACTTGATATTACCATCTCTGTGCGGCCTATGTGCCCGGAGTGTGTAGCCATCTCCGTGTGGATTATGTTCCCGGAGACTATTATTATGTTATACGAGTAATATGAGATGAGGAAGTATCCCGCAGTGATGAGACTGCTATTATAGTTGAATTGATCTACATAAGTGCACAAATAAGAAACGTTGGGAATACTAATAGAACACAGTCAGCAGGTGGTAGGTTATCATTACTGCATGGATTATATGGGTGGATTCTCTGATCGGTGGGTCATTACATCTGGGGCCCTGAGGACAGCAAGAGCTCGAGCGGTTAAAACCTGTGAATGTTGTTACCCACTGTATTGAGAGAGTTCTTCCATGTGAGCTAATCTTTAAACTGTATTTGTATCGGTTGAGTAATTATCTGTTTGTGATACATGTCTTTTTAAATATTTATAGATTTAGTGTTCAAGTCAGAGTTGTAGATAACACAGATTCTGCTTCTTTTTTGCTGTTTGATCGAGACTGTGTTACTTTGTTGGGAATGAGTGCTGCTGAACTGTGCGAGTTGCATTTCAAGAGGGTTTGTATGCTTATTTGGATCAATTAGTTATGCAGTACTATATGAGTTGTGTTGCTATAGCGTGGTCTGTATGTATGCTTTTTTCACAAATATGGTTGTACATATACAAGCAACTGAAAACTAAAATATAATATAATAATATCAAAATCCCTAAATTCGGTTCTCGGCAATACAAGGAATTTCTAATCATAATTATGTTTAAACCCATGACTGCAGCGACTCATCATGGAATTGGATCTATGAAAACCGCAAGGTTATTGACTTAGTTTATTAAAAAATATTGATTAATAAATTAATAAATAAAATATGCAAGAGCAAAGGATCAACAAATTCAATCACCTCCAATGTTAAAGAATTGGGTTCTAAATCATATTACTTAGGCTCTGATAACAAACGTAAGAAATTTCAAAATATGATTATATGAAATTAGAACACCAAGAGACCCGAGAACTAGGGCCATCATCAACAAGCGAAGTATGAGCCATACCTAACATTCTCCTACTTGGTGAATGCTTTGCATGTTTCTTCAATCCCAATGCAGCTGTACACCATTCAAACTTCTCTGAAGTCACTACCTTGGTCAGAAAATCAGCATTCTTGACCTTTGTGTCAACCTTTTCCAGCAATACAACCTTGTCTTCGATCTTCTCTCTGATGAAGTGATACTGTATGCCGATATGCTTGGTCCTCGCATGGAAACCTGGGTTCTTAGCCAAGAAAATGGCGCTTTGACTGTCACATCCAATGATCATCTCTCGTGCAAAGCCAAGCTCTTTGCACAACCTCCGTAACCAAATAGCCTCCTTAACAGCATGTGTCAAGGCCATGTACTCAGCCTCTGTAGAAGATAAAGCAATAATGCTCTCCCTCTTACTCATCCAACTGATAGCTCTGCCAAATGAAGAAACAACATATCAACTTGTAGACCTTCTACTATCAATATCACCTCCCCAGTCAGCATCCACAAAGCATCTCAGTTTTAATAATGTCTGTCCCATTGAGCCCTTCACGCCTTCATAGCATAACCCTAGGTCAGACGTACCACGAAGATAATGGAACACACGCTTCACAGCCGTCCAATGCTCCTTTCCTGGCTTGGACATATACCTGCTCAATACTCCCACTGCTTGAGCAATATCAGGTCGAGTACAAATCATGGCATACATCAGACTCCCAACTGCACTAGCATTAGGAACTGATGCCATCTTTTTTTCTTCTTCAGTCTTGGGATACTGGTCAACCGATAACACTTAACCATAATCTTCCTTTGTCACGCTCCCTCTTAATCTGCATACCCAATATCACATTTCCAACACCTAGATCTTTCATTTCAAACTGCTTTGCTAGCAGTCCTTTAACAGTGATGATCATCTTCAAACTGTTTCCAACGAGTAACATGTCGTCAACATACAAATTAAGAATAACAAAGTCACCTTCTAACCTTTTCACATAAACACAGTGATAAACATCACAGCGGTCAAAGCCTAGCTGCACCACATAAGTATCGAACTTCATGTACCACATCCTTGGGGACTGCTTCAGGCCATACAGAGATTTATTCAGCTTGTAGACTAGCTCCTCTTTGCCTCTTGCAATGAACCTCTTTGGTTGCTTCATGAAAATAACCTCCTCCAAATCACCATGAAGGAAAACCGTCTTCACTCCAGCTGCTGCTCCACCTCTAGGTCATATGTACCTGCTACAGACAAAATCAGTCTTATGGAATTTAACTTTGCAACAGGTGAAAATACCTCACCATAATCAACCCCTTCTGTCTGTGAATATCCCTTTGCAACCAATCGAGCCTTGTAGCACTCAATCTCCCCATTGGCACCAACCTTCTTCTTGAACACCCACTTGCAACCAATTGCTTTTCGGTCTGCAGGTAGATTCACCAAACTCCAAGTTTGATTTTCATCAGAGACTTCATCTCTTCTTTCATAGCTTCCTCCCACTGTTTGCCATCCTCCGAGCTCCTAGCTTGTTTTACAGTGCTCGGATCATCACCTGTAATACTAAATGCACAAACATCATCACTAGCACACAGGATATAATTTTTAGGTGTATACCTCTCAGATAATCTTCTTTCCCTCGTGGATCTCCTCAGCACTGGTGCTTCAACCTCATTCTCGGTTTCAGAAAATTCATCCTCTACCTCGTTATATTCAGCAGCTTCAGAATTCAAATTTCCCAATTCAACCTGTGAGTTTACTGTATCCTCTTTCAAACCCACATCCAACTCCACTGTCTGTGACTTTTCAGGAGCTTCAGGAAAAATTTGATTCAACTTAGATTCCCTGAATACAACGTCTCTGTTGTAAGTTACACTTCTAGTATCCGGATTCCACAACTTATAACCTTTGACGCTATCAGAATATGTTTAAACCCATGACTGCAGCGACTTATCATGGAATTGGATCTATGAAAACCGCAAGGTTATTGACTTAGTTTATTAAAAAATATTGATTAATAAATTAATAAATAAAATATGCAAGAGCAAAGGATCAACAAATTCAATCACCTCCAATGTTAAAGAATTGGGTTCTAAATCATATAACTTAGGCTCTGATAACAAATGTAAGAAATTTCAAAATATGATTATATGAAATTAGAACACCAAAAGATTCAGGCTTACTTCTTGTTGAAGACATGATTCTTGATTTCTTCTTGCTTCTTGTTTGCTCTCTGACGCTCCTGCAAGATCGAAAAAACTAGGATCTTCTTCTGCAGTTCACACCACTCCCTAATCACAACTCTAGATAGGGCAAGCTGTGGAGTGACGGTTTTTCTACACACTGTTGTGAATGCAGAGAGACACTAATCAGTTTACAGATATCTAAACCCAAATCAAAAGGATCACTAATTAATTGGGCTTTATACTGCACCCCTATATGGATCATGACTTAGTCCGTTTTTTATTAAAATAAGAAAAACTATAATTGATTGAAGCCCACAATTATTATAAAAATTTCTAACAGTATCTCGATCGAGCCAATAACCGAATCGGATTTAATAACATTGGTTTTTGGAGTTAGAGACTGCATATTGTTATGTCCTCAGTAGTGGTTTAGTATATGTTCCACATGCTCCCGAAGTTGTAACGCAACGATTAAAATTTTGCAAGTGATCTCATAATATGCTGTCAGGTCTATTAAAGTGGTCATTACGTTTTCTGAAATGCAATATACTTTACATGTGAAAATCCTTTTGATGATTTGTATTTGCGATGACAGGAGGGAATGATATGATTTTATTGTGAGTGCCAATCACGAAAAAATGTTATGGCTGTATTGTGTTTTCTTTTTTCTTTTTTCATTTGGAGATTTTGCACCCGGTTCATCAATTTTTTGATTAATATGATCGAGTCAGGTAAGACTATACTGCCGGCAAAACTCTTTCTCATGGTCTTTACGTTGTAAGTGTCAAGCAGGAAAACATCTTATGGATGTATGATTGAGTCTTTTTCTTTTTTCGAGATTTTTTTCACTGGTTTATTGATTATTTAACTAATCCAGTCTAGTTAGGTAGGACTTACAAAAATAACAAAATTCTTCCAATCAAACTCGGGACTTCTAATTCTTAGCACTCATGCATTTACCGTTAGATACACAACATATCTCCTAAATTTGTGAAGTTTGAATGTAAATCCGTTGAATTTCGGGGATTCCGCACGAGATCGGATATTGCTGCTTTGTATGTTGTGGTTGAATGAATCTAAGACCAAAACGTCGCCGTCCAAAAGCTTCCCCTGACGTTGAGCATTCAAAACCAGAGTCTCTATTGAGAAAGAAGTAGCCATTCTTGGCATGCAAACAGATAGATGTACAGAGAGAGACAGAGAGAGATATGTATGTAGAAAGAGAAGAGAAAGTTTACTTGTGAGGAGATGAAGTGGTGTGGTATAATTTATAGAATTTGCACCTCACTTAATTAGTCACTTGTTGTTCTGCGTTGATTAGCTGGATTTATTAAATCTAAGATTGAAATTTGATTTTGATTTTGATTTGATTTGATTTGCGTCATAAAGTTATTCTGTTTTTTTATTACCGTTTCAATTATTACCGCTTTTAGGTTTCTTTATTGAAAATTACATGTTTATAAAAAGCTTGCATTTATTACATGCGCTTATTGTACTTATTCTTCATGATTTTCTTTCCTTTTTGTTTGTTTTTTTAATTTTAATGACCTTCATTATTTCCATTAAATGGACATCTGAGGTATGCTCCTGTTAGCACTAAATTATTTATATAATTATTGCATTATTTTATATTATTTTATATCTTTTTGGGTTGACAATTACACGAAAATAGGCTGAAAGAATATGAAATATAGCCCAATTCCAATAAAGGAAGTAACCAAGCCCAAGTTAATTTAATTTTTGCTGATAATTGTAATTATTCATATTTTTTAGGTATTTTTGGAAGAAGGCACATGGATCAAATTTTTTGGAAGAGGGGACAATTCAGAACCATTGGTTGACAAGAAGATAGACGGCTATTAGCTTTTAGAATTTTTTAGTTTTTAGTTCCTTTTGTGGGTTGTAAAAAATACACAGTTTTAGATTTAGAATTTTTCAATCTTCGTAATCTTCGTTGTTTTTTTTAGAAAACTTTGAGTGTTGTTAGATTCTGTTTGTTGAAAGCTCAATGTGCTTTTCATTTCTTCTTGAACTCGAAGTGCAATGACGAAGCATCTTCGCTGGAAGGAAGAATCAATGGTGCATGCAAGTGAAGTTTAATATTTTTGTTCCTCGTTTAGGGATCGAAACATTGGTTTGTACGATTAACCTTGATCTTTAATTTTGAATGCATGTTTCTTTTTCTGATATCTCTTATTTGTTGTTTTTAAAAATGGGTTTCTAATTCCTTTCTTTTTCTGGGTTTGTCAAAATGATTGGGTGAAATTTTTGATGTGCATTGTTATTGTTTCTTTTATTTCATTCGTTTGATACTTTCATTTTTTCACTTAAGAAATCCATGGGAATGGGACTTGAGTATTTCAACAAAAGGGAATTGGGAAATGGACTTTTGTTAAGTGTTAAATGAACCCTTTTGTTTAGGAATAATCGAAGGTGTATTCTGATACAAATTTCTATAAAGATTCAAGAAACTTTGGGAAAAGTCTTTCTTGAACCTTATTGTTGAATCTGGAAAGCTTCAGCTAAAATTGCCGTAATAACTCATAAATTAAAATAAACATGCTATAGCAATGTACGAATTTGCAGTAATGCAAATAACTTTTGTCATCAATGAATTGAGATATACTCAGAAGCTTTTAATATTGATAAATCAATTCTTTACTTTTTAGATCAATTTTAATGATTAATAAAAACTATACAAAAATTTCTTGTTATAAAAATAATTAAATTTCAATTCAAGAATCTTTATATCAGAAAAATACAAAGAAAAATAATTCAACCTGTTCCCTAAGGACGATAACTCTTTCTTCGGAAATTACTACCCAACAGCTCCAGGCCTCCAGCAACATTATATATTTTAGGCAATACTTTAAATTAAATAATAAAAAAAGCTCTTGCAATGGCTGAGGGTGCTCCTCCTCCATGGCTTATGAATATGCTGGCAATACCGCTGTTTTATTATTTTGTTCTTTGCCTTGTCATTAATTGGCATATAATGGGTAACACATTTGTTATTGGAAAAAAAAAATTAGCTACCCATGCCATAGTAGTAGGAGTGTAAATGGGCTAAGCCGTCCTACAAGGGCCTACGGCCTAGCCTATATTAGGTTAGACTTGAATTATTACTAATAGTAAAATAGAACAGGCTCAAAATTTTAAAAAAACTTATTTAGAAAATAGGTCATAGGCTTTTTTGTACATGTCGGGCCTATAAGCCTCAGGCCGACCTATATCCTATTATTTATTTTAAATAAAATAAATAAAAATTTTAATTTAATAATTTTGAATAAAAAAATATTATTTTAATTATTCATTTAATTGTTGAATTTTTAGCCTTGGATGTCTCTTTGCGAAAGAAGTGGTTGCTGATATCCAAGGAGATATAATAATACTAATTCATATCTTTGAGATATATAAAATTGGCAAAAAAATTTAATTATTGCATTTTAATTAAATATTACGCATTTATGGCAGTTTTGGAAATAATTACGGATCTATTTTACAATGTGACGCCTCATTTAGGCATCTCTCACCTAAGGTTGACACGTGTCATTTTTTATAAAAAAATAATAATAATTTAATCATAAAACTTCTGAAGGCCATAACTTTTGACTCGGGTATCCAATTCAGGTAATTGTTTTTTGATTCCACATAACTTTTCGAGATCTACGCAATGACATCTCATTTGATATATTTTATTTCTCTCAAACATAATTTAAATTTAAATTAGGTAATCCTTATTCCTTAGAGATTTAGAATATTTATTGAATTATTTCATTTATTAATACAGATTTTTCAAATTGATTTTTGAGTTTAAATCACAAATCAAATCTTTATTTTATTTTCCTTATTAATAATAATTGTTACTTTTAATTTAAATAACAAACCAAATTTTTTTATAATAAAAATAAAAATAAAATTTAAATATAATCACACATCAAATCTTGATTAATTTTTTATATTAAATCACACACGCAGATTGGTTCACAATCCAAAACTGTAAAAAATTAAATCACATATCACAAATTTTATTTATTTTCTTCTATCAAATCACAATCCAAACCTCCAAAAAAAAAATCACAATCCAAATTGCATAATTAATTAATTAAAATGCAATAATTAAATTTTTTTCCCATATAAAATTCTAAATCTAGCCTTTTAATTGGTTCCCACCGCCTCAGTTTCCATCGTTCTAACGCAACAACGTGAGAGAGACAGAGAAAGAAGAAACCCTATTTGTTGTTTTTCTTGTTTACCTTGTTGTTCTGTCCGGTCAAACACTTCACTCTTTTTTTTTTCTTTCTCTTGTCGATCTACTCGACTTGTTTTCCAGCGAATTTTCCTAGGAAAATCTGGAGAACCGATAAAAGATGAAGAGAGTAAGGGATGAGGCTCCTCCAAAGAAAACGGTTGAATTTGAAGAAGCTATTAGTTTTGTGAACAAGATAAAGAAACGATTCCAAAGTGATGAGCATGTTTACAAATCAGGCACGAAACAAACTCTTAACAGTTCAGAAACTATATCACAAAACACAGAGTTGTCTTTTGCAGTATATATAGAAAGGATACTGATGCAGAGTAAATCATATGCGTTTACTCTATTATAGGCATTACATTTAAGAGAATAAACTTTAATTTAATATATAAGAATGTATTCTACTTTTTTGCCCCTTTCTTTCATTCCCTATTTAGTACAGACGGCTTGTAATTCTTGATTTGTTTTTAAGATGGAAATTGTTATAGGATTCTTTGATGGACAACGATTAAAGTGCCACATTTTTTGTAAAAAATTATCTGAATGTCACATTTTGTAAATTTTTGTTCATAATGTCACGTTACCTAACTCGCTTACAACACCTGGTGAGTTAGGCGTTGTCACATTTAGATGGGCGAACATTATTTATAGAATAAAAAATAATAATATTGTAAAGACTCATGTGAGATTTTTGTCAATATAAAATAATAACAGCAGGGATTTGAACTTGCAGCGCTTTCATGAGAAAAAGAAATCTGTCAAGAAAGCTGAAGGTTTTGGGTTGGCTTCAGACTTTTCTTCTAAGGAAGACAAGGATACCTTAAAGAACATGTATAGTCAAGCATTCAGTTTCTTTGAGAAAGTTAAGGAGAAGTTGAACAGTGCTGATGACTACCAAGCTTTCTTGAAGTGCCTTCATAATTTTTTCGTCAGTGAAATAATAAAAAGGAATGAATTGCAAAATTTGGTAACCGATTTACTTGGAAAGCATCTTGATTATGGTGGAATTCAATGATTTCCTGGAGTGTTTGGAAAATATTGATGGGTTCCTTGCTGGTGTCATGAGTAAAAAGTCACTAAGATCATCAAAGTTGGAGGACAAAGACAAAGACAAAGAGCAGAAGCGTGAGATGGATGGAGCTAAAGAGAAGGAAAGATACAGGGAGAAGGAGTACATGGGAAAATCCATTCAAGAACTTGACCTCAGTGACTGTAAACGTTGCACTCCCAGCTACCGGCTTCTACCTGCTGATTATCCAATTCCTACAGCTAGTCAGAGATCTGAGCTTGGTGCTCAAGTATTGAATGATCACTGGGTATCTGTGAGTTCAGGAAGTGAGGATTACTCTTCCGAACATATGTGCAGGAATCAGTACGAAGAAAGCTTGTTCAGATGTGAAGATGACAGATTTGAGCTGGACATGTTATTAGAGTCTGTGAGTTCTGCAGCTAAACGTGCAGAGGAATTATATAATAACATGAATGAAAATAAGATCAATATGGAGACTCTGAACCGTATTGAAGATTACTTTACTGTTCAAAATTTAAGGTGCATTGAACGTCTATATGGTGACCATGGTCTTGACGTTATAGACATATTGCGTAAAAACCCAACTCGTGCGCTCCCTGTAATATTGACTCGACTGAAGCAGAAACAGGAGGAATGGAGTCGGTGTCGTTCAGATTTCAATAAAGTTTGGGCTGAAATTTATTCTAAAAATCACTTAAAGTGAAGCAGCAGAAAGAGGATGATATTCTTCAGTCTACTATTGCAGCTGGAAACAAATTAGTTCGGTATTCATGTGATATGAGAGTATGAATGAGGCTGATGGTAGAGTAACTGAGGTAAAGAATGTTCACCGGACTAGTGTAGCAGCCAGTGATAAAGAAAATGGATTATTTTTTGGAAGCTTCACAAGCTTCCACAAGCAGCCAGTGATTTTGGTTTTTCTGTTTATGTTTACTCACTTCAATTCTTTTTCATTACTGGTTTAATGAATTTTATTCAAGGTTAAAATAATAATAATTAAAATTGGTTCTTTTTCACTTCAATTCTTTTTCACTTCGGTATACGGGGTTCTATTATTTTTGTCACTTCAACCTTTGAACCGGAAAGAACAAACTCAAAAATTGAGTTTTTTGATCTATCTACAAATGTTATTATTTGTTTGTTTTATAAACCTCAATAATAATAATAATTTTACAGTTGAATATAATATTTTCAATTATATGTTTTGGATTGAGAGTATGAATCGATGATAGAAATATGAATTATTTAAAATAAATAAAAATATATCGCTAAGCATATTTTTGAAAAAATGATAATTAATTAAAAATATCATGATTCATGAAGAAGTAATTATAAGGTCTAAACAGTAACTTCAGTCATCATAACCACAACTAACAAATATATACAGATTATAATTTATACATAATCGATACATTATTTTGCCGTGTGAAATTTTCCAAGCTCAATACTGTTAACACACAAATTGCAAGTTCTTCCTCACACATAACTTCCATGTAGGGATTTAAATGGATCAAATGGTCTATTAAGTGTTTATAATTCGGTCTAAGTAGGTTAGGTTTGACCTAGCTAATATATTTAGTAAAATAAAATAGGCTTGGACCTCAAAAAAAACTTGTTTAGAAAACATTTCCTTTTACAAATATTGACCTATACGTCAGTATATCGTATTATTTAATTTAATTCAAATAAAATAAATAATTATTTATATAAATTTAACTAATAAAAATTAATTTTATATATATATATATATATTAACTTTGATAATTATTAAAGATTCGTAGGCTTAAACATGTTAATATGCCTAGGTCATATATTTTGATTTTTAAATATAGACAAGACCAAACCTATAATGTAGAGTACACCAAATTATAGGTTGCATTGACGTGGCTACCCAGATGGGGAGGAAGAACAAGATTGAAGATGATTATGTTACTGGGGTGAGGATCGGGCAAGGAAAGTATGGATCTGTTTCGTTGTGTAGGTCTCTTGTTGGCGGCGCGGAGTATGCGTGTAAGACTCTGAAGAAGGGGGATGAGACTGTTTACAGGGAGGTGGAGATAATGCAGCACTTGTCTGGGCATCCTGGGGTTGTGACTCTGCTGGCAGTGTATGAGGAAGCTGATTGCTCTCATCTGGTGATGGAATTGTGCTCTGGGGGAAGACTTGTCGACCAGATGTTTAGGGAGGGCCCTTGTTCTGAACAGCGGGCTGCTAATATACTTAAGGAAGTGATGTTGGTCATCAAGTATTGTCATGATATGGGAGTTGTGCACAGAGATATCAAGCCTGAGAATATTCTGCTTACTGCTTCGGGGGAAATAAAGCTTGCTGATTTTGGCCTGGCCATGAGAATTTCTAAGGGTAATATGTTAAACCTGTTTGGATGATCTTCTTTTTTTGTTATCCTATGGTATATATATGTGCTAACTTCTATGAATAGAATCCTTACACAACCTTCCTTGTGTAAAATTCCATCCTAGTCATTCTGTTAATAAAAAATGTCTAGGCAAGTTTGAAGAAGTTCATCATGATGAGCTTTCAACTGAATTGTACTTTACTAATGTTACCCTGTACATAGGAGTAAAAATTGGAGAGTTCAAATGGTCATCTCCCTTAAGTTTACTATGTTCAGTATTCAATTAAATTTGCTAGCGGTCTAAGAATAAGAGGTCCTAGAGAACTGGGAGCCCTGCATATGTTGCACCAGAAGTGTTGTTGGGTAGATACTCAGAAAAGGCGGATATATGGAGTGCTGGAGTGCTCCTGCATGCTCTGTTGGTTGGTGTTCTTCCATTTAAAGGGGATTCACAAGAAGCAGTTTTTGAGGCTATTAAGAATTCCAAGCTAGAGTTCCAAACCGGGATGTGGGAATCAATATCTAAACCTGCACGAGATCTTGTTGGGAGAATGCTGACAAGGGATATTTCAGCAAGGATAACAGCTGATGAAGTACTTAGTAAGTTTATGGTAGATTATTAATGTTTTGTAGCGTGCTTTATCTCTCTTCCTCAATGATGAATACACCAAAGACTAGTTGTATTTGGTCTGATTTTTTGTTTTTTAATCTTGAAATAATTAAAATTAGAAATTTCCAAGTTTTGTTGAAAAGTATCTTTGCCGTTCACATGAATTCTTAATAATTAGAAGGATTGCCTTGTTTTGGTTGGGATAACAGTGGTGGGAATCTGTTAATTCTCACATACTTTTGTTAGTTTTTATTATGTGTTCTTCTATGTGGTTGAGGCTCTCTTTTTCTCCCTAATGTTTTTAAACAGGAAATAAAATGACAGTACTTTTAAGTTTTAAGAACTGTTCGATTGTTTGCATGTTAAATTAATATTATGTGGTTCAATTTCAGGACATCCATGGATATCTTTCTACACAGAACGTACATTGAAGATCCTGCCCGTTGAATCAAAGTTGAAGCACCAAAATGGAGCTGCTTGCCACAACTTTGTTGCTGCACCTGAACCTAGGTTAGGAAGAAACAGGATGGATGATGGGTTCCTTAATGAGGTTTCAAGCCTTTCTTCATCATCTGAAAGTTGCAATTCAGAATATCATGATGTTTGTGTGTGGATTGATGCACTTGCCAATGCAATTTCACATGTAAGGATATCTGAACCAAAGAAGAGCAAGTTGTGGGCAGTTCCAATTCATCAACAAGGTTTATATAACATGAGGGCTAACCTCTGTAAAGCATTTTGACCTACTGACAGGTTGACACCCCATAAACCACTATCTCTGCTGCTTTAGCTGGGGTTTTATAGTATACTTTGCCCAACACATTCTACAGTTGGCAAAAGTGGATTACATTTTTTTCCTCTAAATAATGATTACTGAGAAAACTCAGCTAGTTGTACAGAACCTGTGAATATGATATTAGTGTGTCACTGCATGTTTTTGCTCTTGCTGGAGCATGATAAATAGAATGCTATGATTTCACTTCAGTGAAAACTTGACCTACTCATATGTTTTTTTGGAAGATTTTAATCCGAAACCATGAGTGCATAAGCGTATGTTATCCCTCCCATAACGCTGCATGTGTACTTATTTAGTGTTGGCAATTTGTATTTCAAGACATACTTTTTTGTACAGATGGTAGCGAGGAGTTTGACCTTGAGTCAATTATATATAGCAATGGCGTTTACTTTGAAAATGGAGTTGACAGCTGCTTGCTTATTTTCACTGAAAAAAAAAGGAAAAAAAAGTACTTCTACTTGTGTTTAGAAGAGGCGAATCTTAACTACCAGGGGATAGATTTTGAAAGGCTATAAAATTTAGATTATTTATCTGTTAAGGTGAGGTTAAGGGGTAATCGAGATAATAGGTAGGAACATATTTAGGAAGAGGGTATAGCTGAAAAAGGAAACATTAGATAATTCAATCCAAACCGAAAAAAATTGGATTGGATCGGATCAGATCGGATCGGATTTGAATGTTTTACTTCAGGAAAAAAAAAAGCATGTATGGGAGAAATATGTTTGGACGTCTACTTTTAAAAAGAGTAAAAGTCATAAAAAAAAGTTAAAAATCTTTTTTTTTTAAATGAAAATTTTAGCTTCTAAAAATAACATAAGTTAAAACACAAATATTTTTTCAAAAACTAAATATTGAAAACTCATCCAAACAATCACTTATTCTCATAGAAGTGAAACAGAGCACTTTTATTATTATTGTGAATTTAAATTGGAATCAAGGAATGGGAACACCCATTTATCAAGTATATATTATTTTATTTTTTAAAAATTCCTGATATGAATTAAGAGAAATCAAATAAAGGAAATTCAAGAAAAAACAAAGTCAGGTATTGGATGAAGGAAATTCCTAAGATAGAAATTAGGGAACAAATTAGGGAGAAAGTCAAGAAGAATATCAGAAATTTGTGTAAGGAAAAAAGTCCAATATGATGACAATATTGAATGGTAATTAACCTGGTATTGACCAATCATAAAGGGGGAATAAATACCAATGATTTTCAGATTTCAAATTTGAATTACCATTTCAAAATCCAAGTTAAAGTTATTCATTAGTATTTTATAACAACTCCTACTTTATACATGTTCAATGTTAATATGATGACAATATTGAATGGTAATTAATATGATGAAAATGAGAAACGTGTGTAAGGAAAAAAGTCCAATTTCGTTAATATGATGACTATTAAATGGTAATTAATCTGATATTGAACAATATAAAGAAGGGAATAAATACCAATAATTTCCAGAATTCAATATTTGGATTACCATTTCGAAATCCAAATTAAAGTTATTCATTAGTTTTTTAAAACAGTTCCTACTTTATACACGTTCAATGCTTTTTCTTATATAATTTGACGATATTCATTTTTTTTTCTTACTAGTTCATTATTTTTCTTACCTAATTTGACCCTGTTGATTTTTTTATTCCATAACATGTAATTTGTTATTCCCATGGGATTGGCGGTATCAGATTGATCAAAGTTAAGAGCAATATTAAAAAAAAACTTTTTATCTTTCTTTCTTTATTTTTTAACTTTTCAAAAATTTTAAAAATAGCAGAGGTGAAGATTAACGACCCGTTTGAATGAATTTTTTTTTCAAAAATTGCATTTTATAAGTAAAAAGATATATTTTTCACTATAAGTTATTTTAGATTTCTATTATAAAAAAAGCAAAAATTACAGTTACTTATATAATTATATATAATAAATAAAATTTACTGAAATGTAGCTGGGGCTCCGACCCTACCTAAGCATAATGTGGTTCCGCCACTGATGGGCAAGAAAACAAAAAAAAAAAACCGTCTAACGTCCAAAAGAATGGCTCCACACAATGGCGGAGCCAGAATTTAACTTTAGTTGGGGCAAAAAATTTGACATGTCAAACATTTATCATAATTACACATACCTTTTATTTTTTAATAATATAATATATGATGATTTATATTATTCATTTAAAAACATATTCTGAGATCAATTAGAATAATGTTTGGTTCATTACTTATTATGTTGTGGGAGGAAAGTGAAATTTTATGTTTGAAATGTTTATCGAAAAAGTTAGTGCATTTTTATATGTTTGCTCTGATATATAATCAACGACAATTAGGCTGCGCATGACAATCATTCTGATTCCTGGCACTGTTTCTGAAAAGGAATGATTCTTTTCTATTTCTGTGCCTTGGAACAATTCTGAGAATCAGAATTACGTTTGTTAACATATTTTATTTTTATTCCGAGAATCAGAATTACGTTTGATAACACATTTTTTTTATTCCGATAATCAAAATTACGTTTGATAACACAATAAAAATCTATTTCTTTACTTTTGTTTATAGATTTCATCAACTGTATAAAATTGCAAATGACAATAGATTTTAACCGAAATACCAAATTTTATATTTAAAAAATTATATAAAAATTTATAATATTTTATTTATAGTTGTCATGCCTTAACCTCATCTTTGGATTGAGAGGAGAAAATGGAAAAAAGTTTTTAAAGTTTCAAATCTTTTCTCAATTGACTGAAGAGAAGAAAAATAAAGCAACTAAAATAATAGAAATCAAAAATTAAAAAAATTAGCGTCATCTCTTTCTTAATCTTTTCTCTCATTTTCTTCCATGTCATTAAAAATTTATTAGGGCCGTTTGGATGGATTTTTCTCTCTCAAAAAGTTGTCTTTCTTCAGAAAAAAAAAGCATGTATGAAAAAATATGTTTGGACGCCTGCTATCTTTTTTTTTTTTTTTAACTTTTCAACAATTTAAAAAATAGCAGAGGTGAAAATTAAGGACTTGTTTGAATTTTTTTTTCTTTCAAAAACTGCATTTTTAAGGAAAAAAATATTTTTCACTATACGTTAGTTGCGATTTCTATTTTAAAAAAAGCATAAATTGCAAAAAAGTCAAACATTTATGTGAAATTTGTTGAATATTTGCGTTACCATTTCAAAATCCAAATTAAAGTTATTCATTAGTTTTTTAAAACAGTTCCTACTTTATACACGTTCAATGCTTTTTCTTATATAATTTGACGATATTCATTTTTTTTTCTTACTAGTTCATTATTTTTTTTACCTAATTTGACCCTGTTGATTTTTTTATTCCACTGATTGAGGAAATTTTTTAAAATCGTAATCAAATACACCCCTTGAAATAGTGACGCACGCAGGAGAACATAAACTGGAACATCCTATATTATATTAAAGGAAACAACGTTAGCTAAGCAAAAAGAGTGTGACTCTCAGAGAGTACCCGTCTTCTTTCTTTCTTTTTTCTGTGCCGTTCGCGTATTCCCCTAAAACTTTGATAGCAGATTTTTAGGGTTTCAGTCCCTGATTGAGAAACTACGTCGTAATAGTTTCCCAATTTGTGACTTTTTTCTCATTGCTTATACTCTCCGCAACGCATTACAGGATCATTGGCTGGGATTGCGAAGGTTTGTTTCTTTTTCTTTCTATGTTCTGGCATCTTCTTTTCTTGTCTTGCAGGGGTCTCGTGATGTGATGGCGCTTTTTGGCGCCATTACGTTGCGAGAAAGCTTCGGGGTTCGATTTACTTTCTTGAAGTTTAATATTTGTGTTTGGATGCTTTCCTTGTGGTTTTGCGTTCATTCATGATCAATCTGACTAGAATTCGTTGACTGATCTTTCTCTATTTTGACTGCAGAATTGTGTCTTGCGGCAAAAATCGGATTTTGCACACTGGGTACGTGATCAACACAAAGATTGGTGTTGCGTTGGTACTTTACTGATAGATGCTATGAGGATGAAAAGGAAAGGAAGTGAGTGTGACGAGTCCTCGAAATTGACTGACATTTTGAGATCCAATCATGGGTCTCCGTCGTCCAATTTTGAGACCCATTATTCGATGGAAGATTGTTCGAGGTTGAAGAAGAGGTGTAGAGAAAATACTAAGATAGACTCAGCTGGTTCCTACAAGAGTAGGGTGGCGGGTTTTGCCACTGCTCCTCCTTGTGGGACATTGTCTCTGATGACCGCGGGAAGAGGCCTAAAGAGGAAGATAGGTTGCATTGACGTGGCTACCCAGATGGGGAGGAAGAACAAGATTGAAGATGATTATGTTACTGGGGTGAGGATCGGGCAAGGAAAGTATGGATCTGTTTCGTTGTGTAGGTCTCTTGTTGGCGGCGCAGAGTATGCGTGTAAGACTCTGAAGAAGGGGGATGAGACTGTTTACAGGGAGGTGGAGATAATGCAGCACTTGTCTGGGCATCCTGGGGTTGTGACTCTGCTGGCAGTGTATGAGGAAGCTGATTGCTCTCATCTGGTGATGGAATTGTGCTCTGGGGGAAGACTTGTCGACCAGATGTTTAGGGAGGGCCCTTGTTCTGAACAGCGGGTTGCTAATATACTTAAGGAAGTGGTGTTGGTCATCAAGTATTGTCATGATATGGGAGTTGTGCACAGAGATATCAAGCCTGAGAATATTCTGCTTACTGCTTCGGGGGAAATAAAGCTTGCTGATTTTGGCCTGGCCATGAGAATTTCTAAGGGTAATATGTTAAACCTGTTTGGATGATCTTCTTTTTTTGTTATCCTATGGTATATATATGTGCTAACTTCTATGAATAGAATCCTTACACAACCTTCCTTGTGTAAAATTCCATCCTAGTCATTCTGTTAATAAAAAATGTCTAGGCAAGTTTGAAGAAGTTCATCATGATGAGCTTTCAACTGAATTGTACTTTACTAATGTTACCCTGTACATAGGAGTAAAAATTGGAGAGTTCAGATGGTCATCTCCCTTAAGTTTACTATGTTCAGTATTCAATTAAATTTGCTAGCGGTCTAAGAATAAGAGGTCCTAGAGAAAATGCTTATAATAGTTTGAAGCTAACCATTCATACTCTAAGGTCACTTTGTTTAATTTTTAAGCATTTAAAAATATCAGTAATTCAATTGACATATATATAAATACACACACATAAGTAAAAGATACATACATGCATACATGAGTAATTTATGCATAGCCTCATTGTCTAGAAATTTGCATTGCAGGTCAGAACTTGACGGGTTTGGCTGGGAGCCCTGCATATGTTGCACCAGAAGTGTTGTTGGGTAGATACTCAGAAAAGGCGGATATATGGAGTGCTGGAGTGCTCCTGCATGCTCTGTTGGTTGGTGTTCTTCCATTTAAAGGGGATTCACAAGAAGCAGTTTTTGAGGCTATTAAGAATTCCAAGCTAGAGTTCCAAACCGGGATGTGGGAATCAATATCTAAACCTGCACGAGATCTTGTTGGGAGAATGCTGACAAGGATATTTCAGCAAGGATAACAGCTGATGAAGTACTTAGTAAGTTTATGGTAGATTATTAATGTTTTGTAGCGTGCTTTATCTCTCTTCCTCAATGATGAATACACCAAAGACTAGTTGTATTTGGTCTGATTTTTTGTTTTTTAATCTTGAAATAATTAAAATTAGAAATTTCCAAGTTTTGTTGAAAAGTATCTTTGCCTTTCACATGAATTCTTAATAATTATAAGGATTGCCTTGTTTTGGTTGGGATAACAATGGTGGGAATCTGTTAATTCTCACATACTCTTGTTAGTTTTTATTATATGTTCTTCTATGTGGTTGAGGCTCTCTTTTTCTCCCTTATGTTTTTAAACAGGAAATAAAATGACAGTACTTTTAAGTTTTAAGAACTGTTCGATTGTTTGCATGTTAAATTAATATTATGTGGTTCAATTTCAGGACATCCATGGATATCTTTCTACACAGAACGTACATTGAAGATCCTGCCCGTTGAATCAAAGTTGAAGCACCAAAATGGAGCTGCTTGCCACAACTTTGTTGCTGCACCTGAACCTAGGTTAGGAAGAAACAGGATGGATGATGGGTTCCTTAATGAGGTTTCAAGCCTTTCTTCATCATCTGAAAGTTGCAATTCAGAATATCATGATGTTTGTGTGTGGATTGATGCACTTGCCAATGCAATTTCACATGTAAGGATATCTGAACCAAAGAGGAGCAAGTTGTGGGCAGTTCCAATTCACCAGCAAGGTTTATCTAACATGAGGGCTAACCTCTGTAAAGCATTTTGACCTACTGACAGGTTGACACCCCATAAACCACTATCTCTGCTGCTTTAGCTGGGGTTTTATAGTATACTTTGCCCAACACATTCTACAGTTGGCAAAAGTGGATTACATTTTTTTCCTCTAAATAATGATTACTGAGAAAACTCAGCTAGTTGTACAGAACCTGTGAATATGATATTAGTGTGTCACTGCATGTTTTTGCTCTTGCTGGAGCATGATAAATAGAATGCTATGATTTCACTTCAGTGAAAACTTGACCCTACTCATATGTTTTTTTGGAAGATTTTAATCTGAAACCATGAGTGCATAAGCGTATGTTATCCCTCCCATAACGCGCTGCATGTGTACTTATTTAGTGCTGGCAATTTGTATTTCAAGACATACTTTTTTGTACAGATGGTAGCGAGGAGTTTGACCTTGAGTCAATTATATATAGCAATGGCGTTTACTTTGAAAATGGAGTTGACAGCTGCTTGCTTATTTTCACTGGAAAAAAAAAGGAAAAAAAAGTACAGCTACTTGTGTTTAGAAGAGGCGAATCTTAACTACCGGGGGATAGATTTTGAAAGGCTATAAAAGTTGAGATTCTTTATCTGTTAAGGTGAGGTTAAGGGGTAATCTAGATAATAGGTAGGAACATATTTAGGAAGAGGGTATAGTTGAAAAAGGAAACATTAGATAATTCAATCCAAACCGAAAAAAATTGGATTGGAACGGATCGGATCGGATTTGAAAACAAATCAAAACCGAAGGGATGATTATATGATCAAAACGAAGGGATTGGATCGGATGAATTTTGCTTCCAAAATCGATCCAATCCAGACCGCGAACACCCCTAGTGAATCATATGCTCGGAAAAAGAAAGAAAAGGTGCATATGCTTTGGAATATTTTTTTAACGAAGAGGGTAATTTATTATTTAGATCTCTCATGAGTCATGATGATTAGGATTGGCTCATAAAATGCTAGATTGAAATTAATGTTAAACAAATTTGTTTATTATTAGTTAAAAGAATAGAAAAATATGTAATCATAATAAATTAATTCTAGATTGTAGTAAAAATCATCAAAACATAACCAATCACCAAACTTAATTCATAATTTTTATAAATATAATCAAAACAATTAGTAATTCATGAAAATTGTGAATTTAAAAATGTTTAAACCCAAAGTTTCTGGTTAGCTCATTACAAGTTGAGAGAAAAGTAAATTAATATGGATTGAATTTTGGTAACTTAAACCAGATTAATTGATAAGTCATGACTCAATTTAACAACTCCGGTATCGAGGTATAAGTGTTTACTCTACTTTCGCTTTGAGTCAACTATGTATTATGGTAAAATAAGAATAAAAATTTCATGGATATATCTTAAACATAATTTACTAATAAAATTGATTCATGAATTTTTGCCCTCTTTTTTACTCTCATGGCTCAAAGTATTCCGATCAAATCAGGAAAAAGAGAGGGATTTAGTGTGTCCTTTTAAAGGACGTAAATTATGTCCTTTTAGACATAAATAGTTTTGTCAATAAAGAGAGGACAAATGATATATTTTAATTAAAATACGAGATAATTCTCTTTTTGTTTTTATTAGAAGAATGGGATGATTCTCTATAATTTAACCTTATCTTTGGATTGAGGGGAGAAAAGGGAAGAAAGTTTTTAAAGTTTCAAATCTTTTATCAATTGACTGAAGAGAAAAAAAAATAAAGGAACTAAAATAATAGAAATAAAAAATTAAAAAAATTAGCATCATCTTTTTTTTAATCTTTTTTTCTCATTTTCTTCCATGTCATTAAAAAATTATTAGGGCCTCTTTGGATGGGTTTTTCTCTCTTCAAAAGTTGTTTTACTTCAGGAAAAAAAAACATGTATGGGAGAAATATGTTTGGACGTCTACTTTTAAAAAGAGTAAAAGTTATAAAAAAAAGTTAAAAATCTTTTTTTTAAAATGAAAATTTTAGCTTCTAAAAATAACATAAGTTAAAACACAAATATTTTTTCAAAAACTAAATATTTTTTAAAAATCTAAATAACTTTAACTTTTATAAAAAGTACTTCTAAAATAAATAAAATATAAAAATATTTTTTTTGAAAACTCATCCAAACAATCATTTATTCTCATAGAAGTGAAACAGAGCACTTTTATTATTATTGTGAATTTAAATTGGAATCAAGGAATGGGAACACCCATTTATCAAGTATATATTATTTTATTTTTAAAAAATTCCTGATGTGAATTAAGAGAAATCAAATAAAGGAAATTCAAGAAAAAACAAAGTCAGGTATTGGATGAAGGAAATTCCTAAGATAGAAATTAGGGAACAAATTAGGGAGAAAGTCAAGAAGAATATCAGAAATTTGTGTAAGGTCACTGTTCCCCCGCACTCCGGATTAGTCCCATAGCCGGCTCAAAGAGTCGAAGCTCGTGGGGATACCGGAGGGAGCCAACTCGCACTCAAGAGGCAATCACGCCTAATTTAGGCGTCACTCATCAGGTGTTGACATGTGTCATATTTTTTTTCAAAAAAATATAATTTAATCATAAAACTTCTGAAGGCCATAATTTTTTACTCGGGTATCCAAATCGGGTAATTCTTTTTTTGATTCCACATAAATTTTCGAGATCGACGCAATAACATCTTATTTGACATATTTTATTTCTCACAAACATAATTTAAATTTAAATCAGGTAATCCTTCTTCCTTAGAGATTTATAATATTTATTTAATTATTTCCTTTATTAATACAGATTTTTCAAATTGATTTTTGAGTTTAAATCACAAATCAAATCTTTATTTTGTTTTCCTTATTAATAATAATTGTTATTTTTTAATTTAAATCACACATCAAATCTTGATTTATTTTTTATATTAAATCACAAACCCAAAACACAGAGGCTTCTGAGTTTAAAAATGTGACACGTGTCAACACCTGACACGTCACCAATGACGTCTAAATTGGGTTTCAATCAAGAGGCAATCACGCCTAATTTAGGTAATTTTATTTTTGAAAAAAATGCATAAGCCATAATTAATTTCAGACCATAAATAATAACTTAGAAGCTTATAGCATTAATCATTAAATTCAAAAATAATATTCTTCTTCCTTAGAGATTTAGAATATTTATTTAATTATTTCCTTTATTTCTACATATTTTTCAAAATGATTTTTTAGTTTAAGTCACAAATCAAATCTTTATTTTGTTTTCGTTATTAATAATAATTTTAATTTTAATTTTTAATTTAGATCACAAACCAAATTTTTGTTATAATAAAAAAATATTATTAAAAAAAAATTAAATCACAAATCAAAATTTTATTTATTTATTTATTTATATTAAATCACAAATCCAGAACTCAGAGGCTTCCGGGTTTAACGTTTCTTATAATATTATTCTTGCAAATTTAAATTGTGTTTGTGAGAAATAAAATATGTCAAATGAGATCTCATTGCGTAGATCTCGAAAAGTTATGAGGAATTAAAAAAAGAATTACCTGATTTGGATACCCGAGTCAAAAGTTACGGCCTTCAGAAGTTTTATGATTAAATTATTATTTTTTTGGAAAAAAAATATGACACGTGTCAATATCTGATAAATGACGCCTAAATTAAGTATGATTGCCTCTTGAGTGACGCCCAATTTAGGCGTCTTGAGTGACGCCCAAATTGGTCGTTATATTGTACAATAAATATATAATTATTTCCAAAACTGTAATAAATGCGTAATTAATTTATTAAAAAACATGGACTTAATTTTTTTGGCTAATCCCGTCAAAGCATTTGACGTATTAGGTCTTGAAGTTTGATAACTAATCATGTCTAATTTGTTGTCCTGCACAAGTTTGATAATCAGGTCTTGCTTGGGTTTTTTCTTAAAAAAAAAAAAGCTAAAAACAAATTAAGTGATAGGACCATGTTTAAATAATGAGTTTGATGTTTGTCATTTTAAATGACATAAGTTATATTATTTTAGGAGAGATATAGAGATAAGAAATGAAAATCATGGGAGAGAAAGTGAGTGATTTTTTTAATTTAAATTTTAAATAAAAAATAATTTCTTGTGTGAATCTCTCTATTAAAATGATGTAACATCTAGAGCGCTGACGAGGGCAGGGAGTAATCGCCGGTGCAAAGGGGCACGGACAAGGAGCGGCTCCTGACAGGCTTCCAGCGTGGGGTTACATGCATGAATGAATCGAATCGACACCCGAAAGAGAAGAATTCCAAAGACTGTGCAGGTATGAGACTGCACAGTTTGAGAATAGCTTATAAGAATCAATTGGTACTACCTATACTAACAAGATGCATCTGCTTTTCGGTAGCCCGGATCGGAAGAACTCCACAGTTAGGTGTGCTTGACTAGGAGCAATTATGGGATGAGTGACCTCCTAGGAAGTTTTCCCGGGAAGTGTGCGAGTGAGGAAAAAGCACACTGAAAAGTCTCGTGTTAGTATGTGGGGATAGTCATTGATTCTTGAAGCGACCGGGCGTTACAAATGACATAACTTTATGTCATTTAAAATGACAAACACTTTCCACTTAAATAATATGGTGTTGAATTTAACTTGCTTTCTACTATGATAGGCACATTTTATGTATCTAATTGTATTTAAAAAGTTATAATTTATTCTAAATTATTTGTCACTTTAAAAAAAAATATATTATTTTCTTAGCTCTACTTTATTTTTTTATTTCTACTTATTGGAATAAGAATGATTTAATAGAGTGAAGGTGTAATATAATCAAATAAACTTATATTTTCATTAAATCGTAAAGAATTTAATGAATTATTTAATTTTTGTACAAATCTTTAAACAATGATTATTTTAAAACTAAAAGAATTTGTGCTTTTAAAATTAGGTAATCCTTATTCCTTAGAGATTCAGAATATTTATTGAATTATTTCATTTATTAATACAGATTTTTCAAATTGATTTTTGAGTTTAAATCACAAATCAAATCTTTATTTTATTTTCCTTATTAATAATAATTGTTACTTTTAATTTAAATAACAAACCAAATTTTTTTATAATAAATCACACACGCAGATTGGTTCACAATCCAAAACTGTAAAAAATTAAATCACATATCACAAATTTTATTTATTTTCTTCTATCAAATCACAATCCAAACCTCCAAAAAAAAATCACAATCCAAATTGCATAATTAATTAATTAAAATGCAATAATTAAATTTTATTCCCATATAAAATTCTAAATCTAGCCTTTTAATTGGTTCCCACCGCCTCAGTTTCCATCGTTCTAACGCAACAACGTGAGAGAGACAGAGAAAGAAGAAACCCTATTTGTTGTTTTTCTTGTTTACCTTGTTGTTCTGTCCGATCAAACACTTCACTCTTTTTTTTTCTTTCTCTTGTCGATCTACTCGACTTGTTTTCCAACGAATTTTCCTAGGAAAATCTGGAGAACCGATAAAAGATGAAGAGAGTAAGGGATGAGGCTCCTCCAAAGAAAACGGTTGAATTTGAAGAAGCTATTAGTTTTGTGAACAAGATAAAGAAACGATTCCAAAGTGATGAGCATGTTTACAAGTGAGGTTGCTACCCTGTTTAAGGATCAATTTCTTGATAGTTTCCATTTCTCCTTTTCATTAACGGTTTTAGTGAGCGGAGTTCTATGGCACCCATGATGCGGTATAAGAAGGAATTGGAGTGAATGTAAACTTATTTACATAACAGAATATAATTTTGTGACTGAGTAGGTTCCTTTTTTATTTTTTATTTTTATTTTTTAAGTTTGTTCTGTTTTTTTTTCTTTGTACGTTTCGTCTGTTCTAGTATGTGTTTATGTTTGTTGAGTAAATGTAAGTATGAGAGAGAGAGGGAGAGAGAGAGGAGGAGGAGGAGAAAGAGAGAAGAGATCAGAGAAAGTTTCTGAGTGAGAACTGTGTTATTGACTTAAGAGAATAAACTTTAATTTAATATATAAGAATGTATTCTACTTTTTTGCCCCTTTCTTTCATTCCCTATTTAGTACAGACGGCTTGTAATTCTTGATTTGTTTTTAAGATGGAAATTGTTATAGGATTCTTTGATGGACAACGATTAAAGTGCCACATTTTTTGTAAAAAATTATCTGAATGTCACATTTTGTAAATTTTTGTTCATAATGTCACGTTACCTAACTCGCTTACAACACCTGGTGAGTTAGGCGTTGTCACATTTAGATGGGCGAACATTATTTATAGAATAAAAAATAATAATATTGTAAAGACTCATGTGAGATTTTTGTCAATATAAAATAATAACAGCAGGGATTTGAACTTGCAGCGCTTTCATGAGAAAAAGAAATCTGTCAAGAAAGCTGAAGGTTTTGGGTTGGCTTCAGACTTTTCTTCTAAGGAAGACAAGGATACCTTAAAGAACATGTATAGTCAAGCATTCAGTTTCTTTGAGAAAGTTAAGGAGAAGTTGAACAGTGCTGATGACTACCAAGCTTTCTTGAAGTGCCTTCATAATTTTTTCGTCAGTGAAATAATAAAAAGGAATGAATTGCAAAATTTGGTAACCGATTTACTTGGAAAGCATCTTGATCTTATGGTGGAATTCAATGATTTCCTGGAGTGTTTGGAAAATATTGATGGGTTCCTTGCTGGTGTCATGAGTAAAAAGTCACTAAGATCATCAAAGTTGGAGGACAAAGACAAAGACAAAGAGCAGAAGCGTGAGATGGATGGAGCTAAAGAGAAGGAAAGATACAGGGAGAAGGAGTACATGGGAAAATCCATTCAAGAACTTGACCTCAGTGACTGTAAACGTTGCACTCCCAGCTACCGGCTTCTACCTGCTGATTATCCAATTCCTACAGCTAGTCAGAGATCTGAGCTTGGTGCTCAAGTATTGAATGATCACTGGGTATCTGTGAGTTCAGGAAGTGAGGATTACTCTTCCGAACATATGTGCAGGAATCAGTACGAAGAGAGCTTGTTCAGATGTGAAGATGACAGATTTGAGCTGGACATGTTATTAGAGTCTGTGAGTTCTGCAGCTAAACATGCAGAGGAATTATATAATAACATGAATGAAAATAAGATCAATATGGAGACTCTGAACCGTATTGAAGATTACTTTACTGTTCAAAATTTAAGGTGCATTGAACGTCTATATGGTGACCATGGTCTTGACGTTATAGACATATTGCGTAAAAACCCAACTCGTGCGCTCCCTGTAATATTGACTCGACTGAAGCAGAAACAGGAGGAAGGAGTCGAGTCGGTGTCGTTCAGATTTCAATAAAGTTTGGGCTGAAATTTATTCTAAAAGTCACTTAAAGTGAAGCAGCAGAAAGAGGATGATATTCTTCAGTCTACTATTGCAGCTGGAAACAAATTAGTTCGGTATTCATGTGATATGAGAGTATGAATGAGGCTGATGGTAGAGTAACTGAGGTAAAAAATGTTCACCGGACTAGTGTAGCAGCCAGTGATAAAGAAAATGGATTATTTTTTGGAAGCTTCACAAGCTTCCACAAGCAGCCAGTGATTTTGGTTTTTCTGTTTATGTTTACTCACTTCAATTCTTTTTCATTACTGGTTTAATGAATTTTATTCAAGGTTAAAATAATAATAATTAAAATTGGTTCTTTTTCACTTCAATTCTTTTTCACTTCGGTATACGGGGTTCTATTATTTTTGTCACTTCAACCTTTGAATCGGAAAGAACAAACTCAAAAATTGAGTTTTTTGATCTATCTACAAATGTTATTATTTGTTTGTTTTATAAATCAATATGTAAAAAGTTCGAGTAATAAGGGACTCGATTATATTTAAGTGAAGTCTTAATTATGAAAACGAAAAAACAGACATTAAGAGAATATTGTTCCTTTGAGTAAGTTCACTCGACTCAACTCGAAATAATTGAAATTCAATGTATTTTTTAAATACTAAGAGTTTCTGGAAGAAAAAAAGTTGCGGGTTTTTTTCTACCAATTGGGCCCCTCCCTTCACCACCCCTTTGTTTTATAAAGAACAATGGACTATCAAGCCTCTCAGTTGGGGCGGTTATATTTATTATATTTTAGACGTACCACCCTTACTATCTAATTATTTATCAAAGTCGAAATCAGCAATAGTTTTTTTTTTCTTTCTATTTTTTTATTATTGATTTCAAATTGATATAACAATAACCAATCAAATAATAAGAGTGATAAGTCTAAAATAATAATAAATATAACTTTCTCCGCTTCTCAATTCGCTATAACCTTTTTTTCTCCATCCTAACCAAGTTAGTACTCTCAATTTGCCGTTGATTTTAGAGTACATAAAACATCTGGTGTGATTATGCACGTCAAAATTTTGTTCCGGCACACGCTATGCCATTTGTTTGATATGCCCTCGGTTACAATACTATTCTTAAGAAGTAAATTATTTTGAGATGATCAACATTATATTCATTTCGCTAATTACCATTTTCAAATAAAATACTTACATATTCATCATAGTTTAATGAGGCTACTATCCTCCAAAGGTCGCCCAAAACTTTTTACCTCAATAATAATAATAATTTTACAGTTGAATATAATATTTTCAATTATATGTTTTGGATTGAGAGTATGAATCGATGATAGAAATATGAATTATTTAAAATAAATAAAAATATATCGCTAAGCATATTTTTGAAAAACAAATATATACAGATTATAATTTATACATAATCGATACATTATTTTTCCGTGTGAAATTTTCCAAGCTCAATACTGTTAACACACAAATTGCAAGTTCTTCCTCACACATAACTTCCATGTAGGGATTTAAATG